>NC_056726.1:372544840-372657340 GCF_019279795.1 Protopterus annectens | reverse complement strand
TACATGCATACTAATACACATCTTGAAAGTACCCCAGCTCTGTTCTCAACTTGCCTGTTCAGTCTTTATTTTCTGTTATACTTTTCATAGCTATGAAAATGAAAAAAAAAACAAAATGAATTTAATACTTCCACCCTCTCTGTAGCCAATAGCATGCATTTCCCATTTTTTCTTACTCTTATTTCTTTATATTAATGCTATTGCCCTAAATTATCTCGAGTTTCCCCTCTCATCCATTGCTAACAATATCAGGGTAATCAAATCAATGGATATTTTTGACCTGCTCATAACTTTCCTGTTGACTACTATTCTGAGCTGTTAACTCAATCCAGTACCTCTAGAACAAATGCAGACTAGTTAAGGCTAGATATAGGCTTTGCTCTTTGTAAATTCCTGAAAAGATCCTGGTACATATTATTAGGTCTGGATGTAATATTTCACTTCTTCTTTGTTTACCTTTACAATGAAAGAGAGTACAGAAAAGAGGCTAGCGCATGTTATTACATCTGGATCGAATAGTCCTTTTCTCCTTTGTTTACTTTTTGTTCAGTCCTGTCAACATGGCTAAAAGTTATACGTGCAAATGCTGGAAACATTTTGCAATAAAGCTGACCATTCCTACCTTTCTGATGTCTATGTTCAAAACATGGATGAAGATGATGTTGCTGTCATGGAAGTTACACCCCTTCATACCTTATTTATAGACCTTCCCATACAGGAAAGGCCTCTGGAGGAGTTGTAACATTACTTAAGGAGATGATCGCCTCTTGTACTGAATTGATTCAGTTACCTGTATTAAGTCGGAGAGAAGTTGTTATGCTGAACGGCAGCAGTGTTGGGACAAAACACCCTGGGGAGTAGCCCATGTTTACATCAATGAGATATAGCTCACTGGTCTTCATCATCTAATATTAAGGTTGAACTTGAAGGGTGAAGTGAATCTGCAGGGGAGGATGACTGTTTGACCAAGCCACTTTGATTCCTGTTCGCATGGTCACATAAATCTTCACGGTTTGGCTCATGTTGTCAATCAGCTTACAAGAGATGACAGATGTGCCTGAAAAAAAATCACTTTTGATAAGACAGTGTGCCGACACTGTAGTATGTCATGGTCTCTGGGACACTAGCTAGTACAACTAGTGATAACAAAGCTACTTTTATGAGAAAAGTCAACCCGATTTCTAACAGAGAAACTTAAATTTAGGCCCATGTGATTCTATAATCATGACTTCTTTATTCGGCTACTACTGTAAATCAGCATTTTAGCAATCACACTTTTACTACTGAAGAGCCTCTTGAATTTGTTTTCACTGACTTAGTAACTGTTGCTGATATGGATAACCTAGTTAAAAGCTACAGAGTCAAGCATTCATCCTCCCCATGAATGGCATCTGAATCAAGCAAGCAACAGTTCATTGTGTCTCGAAATTATGCCCAAAGCACGGACAAGCTATCACACTGCAAAAAGACTAGAGAACATTTTATTTATTTATTTATTGGCTTGTTTGTATTCATTAAATAGGATGATCTGACTGAGTATTGTCCATTTCGATGGAGACTAGGAGAGAAAGGCTCCACAGTAACAATAGTAAATGCAAACAACAGCATGTATAGATTATTAAGATGAGCAGGATTACAGTACACAGTATACACTATTTACAGATATACAATTAACTGAAAATGTCTGTTTCACAATGCATACGGTGTTAATGTATCTGTCTCTTCGGTTATCAGTGTTATGCTGTTACTTCCTGTAATAAAGGCCCATGAAATATATGCAAAACGACCCCTTAATGACATCAAGTGTTTTAGCTATATGGCTTCTGAATGTCCATGACTTTTTACTTTTTCTTTTTAACTCTTTGTGCATACATTCAGACCAACAAAGCCAAATTCCACTAGCTGTGGACATGCATGTTTCAGCCTTCTTATGACTTTTCCAGCACAGCATAAGTGGACTGCTTAACTATACTTTCAAAACACAGGGTCTTTACACCCAGCTGATGACTATAACCATTAAGGTGTCTGCAAAATATCCCCACAAACATCCAAACCAAGAAGTAAAAAAGTCACACAGGCAAACCAGTTAGTAAAAACGACAAGAAAAACCTGGCCAAGCTAGCGGTTTTCATTGTGTGATACATTAAACCTCCTGTAAAAAATTCTAGCTGGGCTAGGTTTTTCCTGTAGCCAATACATTGTGTGATACTTTATACCTCCTGTATAAACTCTAGCTGTTAATAAGTTGTGTTTTGTAATTATCTTTTGGTCCAGGTTGTGACTGAAAAGGTTCTTGAACCAGGCTGTTTGCCTAGTGAACAAATAATGAATAACTAAATGGCTTGAATGTGTACCTACTGTTAGAGGGAGATTAACATGTGATTGTAAAATCATCTGCATATTGCACTCTTTTGTTAACCAAAAAACTCTTTATTGGATTATCACTTATGACATAGGCAGTCATACATTTACATGTAGACATGACACCCTAGGTTGGTACTAGGCTATCGGTCCTAGGGCCTATACAAGCCTAGCCATAACAATTCCTTGGCTATTTCTTCCCACAGTATTTACTTCCTTGGACCCCTGTCTAGCAGGGCGACTGACGTGATTCCCGGGGTGAATTGCCTATCTCCCATCCAATCGTCAAGGTTCCTTTTGAAGATATGTATGGGCAGTCTATTCCAGAGTCTGGGGAGTCTCTGGGTCACAAAACCAGCCTCACATAATGCTACCACACCACTGAATCAAACACATAAACACACAAAGACATACTCGGAGGCTCTGAGTAAAAATTTACCTAAACAGCAGAGGCCTCCAAAGCAGACACCCAAACAACTGCTGCCTCAAGACACCCCACAAGCAACACATAAACCACAAAATCAGTGTGCAAAGCAGTCACAGCCCTTAAGGCCAAATACAACACCAAACATACTTGTCATAGGTGACTCCATAGTCAGACACACTGATGTCCCACTCACCAGGCTGAACAAGGAGAGGGTCACAGTAAGCTGTCTATCGGGTGCTAGAATCTGCCACATAACACAAGCACTCGGGTCACTCCACGGCAAGTACAAATATGACACAGTCATTGTCCATGCTGGTGTGAACGACCTGAGACGTACCTCCCTGGACTACATGAAAAGAGACATAGAGGAGCTCTCTGATTATATAGCCCAGGCAGGTATGACCCTGACCCTGAGCAGTATCCTTCCTTCACCAAGAATGATGCCACAATATAGAGACAAGATGATCAGCTTTAACAATTGGCTTAATGTCTGGTGTCATTCAAAGGGGATCCAGTGTCTGTCTGCCTGGGATGACATGCTTGACAAGCCGCGCTTTGCAAGGGACGGCTTGCACCTGTCACCCTGGGATTCCGGATATTGGCTAAGGCTCTTGCCACCCCATAGTGCCTTTTTAGGCAAGGCTCAAATTCTAAACCTACCACCCTAGAAAACAAAAATGGGAAGAAACTGAGGGTAATGCTGCTCAATGCCAGAAGTCTAAATCTCAAAATGCACACACTCGAGGCCCTTCTCAGTATGGAGAACATCGATGTCTGTGCTGTAACTGAAACCTGGTTCAAGGCTCCTGAGAGCACCCCGGCACTATTAGGTTTTACCTCATATCATGTGTTCCGGCCCCAAAACCCGGACCACACCACAAAAGGAGGGGGTGTATCCATATTCATAAAGGATACCCACACCTCCAGGTTGGTGGCAACGCACGAAGCTTCAGAAACCATCCAGGTGCAACTAACCATAGGCAAAACTGCTCTACAAATTGTAGCATGCAACAGGCCACCCTCTCAAACTCAGGAACCCCACACAGCCTTCCTGAAGACACTGGAGGGTATAAATGTATCTCCAAACACCATCATATTGGGTGACTTCAACTACCCGAATATAGACTGGGAACATTACTCAAGCCCTAACTTTCTAGCCCAACGGTTCCTGGAGTTCATAAATTCAAATGCCATGGAACAGCTAGTCACTGTTCCCACGAGAGGAGAAAATATACTAGATCTCATTATCACAAACATGGGGACAAAATGCTCCACACCGAAGTATATCCCTCATTGGTGAGATCTGATCATAAACTAATCTCACTGGAAATCCACATCCCGCCCCCACCCCAAACAAAAAAGACCACAGTGAAGAACTTCTCTAAAGCAAACTTCACACTACTCAAGACTGGTTTGGTATCCTTCAAGGCCCCTGAGCCAGTGGAAACCACAACCCAAGCTGCGGAAGCCCTTACAAATGCCTTCTATGAACACCTCCAGGACTGCATGGATCAGGCAATCCCAAATAAAACCAAGACTGTTTCCACAAAGGGCAAATGTCCAGTCTGGTGGACCCCAGCCATTAACAAACTTTACAATAAGAGGAGAAAGCTACTACATGATAGAACAAAATCCATAAAAGGGAAGTCACCCCTGATCATTATTAGTAAAAAAATACGAGCACTTATAAAATCAACTAAGGCCAATTTTGAGAGAAAAATTGCCATGGATTCAAAGGACAATCATAAGGCCTTTTTCGGCTATGTTAGGAACCTGGGTGGAAACTCCCAGATATGCTCAGAATTAGTCCAAAATGATACAAAAATCACTGAACCCACAGACATTGCCAACATACTGGCAGACAGGTTCAGTGCAAACTTCACCCCCTCTCCCCTAAAGGAGAGATAACTATCCCAGTGGAGTGTAGCCTCCCAGACATCTCAAATGCGCAGGTGAAAGCTGCTCTCTCTAAAGCTAAAAACACAGCATCAATGGGACCGGATGGTGTCCCCGGCTGTGTGCTACACGAGCTAAATGAGGAATTAAACCCACACATAAGGCAGCTGTTTAATCTCAGCCTTACCACAGGATACGTGCCCAAGGAGTGGCGTACGGCAACTGTGGTCCCACTCTACAAAGGCGGTGCCTCTACGGACCCTGGTAATTACCGCCCCATAAGCTTAACAAGTCTAGTATGCAAAGCTATGGAGAGGATCATAATGAAGCTCATAAACAAAGATATAGGGGACTTGCAGACATTGGACCCGACCCAGTTTGGCTTCGTCAAGGGCAGATCATGCCTTTTGAACTTGGTCAACTTCTTCGAAACAGTCACCAAGGCCATTGATGAGGGAAAGGCAGTCCATACAGCCTACCTTGACCTTGCAAAGGCTTTCGACACAATACCCCACTCGGGTATTGTAGAAAAAGTTACCAGCTTAAATGTAAACCCATATGTCACAAGATGGGTTGCAAACTGGCTTAAGGACAGAACCCACAGGGTTAGAGTTGCTGGCGCTATGTCAGACTCCAAGCCGGTCACAAGTGGTGCCCCACAGGGCTCGGTCCTTGGCCCCCTATTGTTCAGCATCTACTTCTCAGAAGTACAGGCCAACATGGGAGGACTTTGGCTGACAAAGTTTGCAGACGACTGCAAACTGGGCGCCATAGTGGAAAGTGCATCGGACACGGATATCATTCAGAAGGGACTCACGGAAACAGATAGCTGGTGCCAGAGCCATGGCCTGAAGTTGAACGCCAAAAAATGTATAGTCATACCCTTCGGGAAAAACAAGGTAACCCCAAGGTACCATATAGGTGGCAATCCACTAAGCACAGAAGAGGTTATCAGGGACCTGGGGACCCAGGTTGACAGTAGCCTTTCTTTTGACACTCACATTGCTAAAGTGGTTAGAAAGACCTTCTACATTGCCCACCTGATCATGAAGGGATTCACATCCAGATCTAGTGAGGTCATTGTTCCCCTGTACTCTTCACTTATCAGACCAATGATCGAGTACAATGCCCTATTCGGGATGTATCTCACCCAACATCTGCAGCAATTGGAGAGACCCCAAAAGTTCCTCACCAAAAGGATAAAGGGACTCCAAAATCTGTCATATGCTGCCAGATTGAAGAAACTCCAGCTCTATTCAGTTGCATACCGTCTGCTCAGAGGTGACATGTGCCTGACATACAAGGCCATGTCCAACCCGGAATTAATGGACATGCTCCACCTCAAAAAATCCAAATCCACCAAAACCACTAGAGCAAGCGACTTAAACCTTAGCACGGATATAAATAGGACGTGCTGGAGGGATAGATTTATCACTCAGAGACTCCCTATGCTGTGGAATAAAATCCCGGTCCATGTGAGGCAGAGCACCTCGCTAGCTCTGTTCAAGAGAAATCTTGACCTGTGGATGGGAGATCATAGGTTTACCCCGAGAATCATTTCTGTGTCACTGCTGGACAGAGGCACAACAAACTAATGGGCACAGTATTTTTTCATATAAGGGGTGGCGTAAGCCACAAAACTTTGGGCTAGGCTTATAAATGCCTTAGGGCAGATAGCCTAGTATAAACCTATGAACCTATGAACCTATAGGAACCTATTCCTCCAGCATGTTTTGTTCATTGTGATGACAAGGTTTAGATCCCTGGAGCATGTGTCTCTGAGGGATTGGGATTTCTTTAAGTGTAGCATGTCCAACAGCTCTGGGTATGACATGGCCTTGTATGTTAAGCAGAGATCACCTCTGAGTAGACGATATGCAACAGAGTATAGGTGGAGTTTTTTTAGACGGTCAGCATAGGGCATCTGCTTTAGGCCTGTGATTCTTTTAGTGAGGTATTTCTGCGGCCTTGCCAGTTGTTGCAGATGTCTTGAGAGGTACATACCAAACAAGACATTGTATTCTATAATGGGTCTAATGAGGGATGAGTACAGTGGGACAATGACCTCCTTTTTTTCTGGATAAAAAGCCCTTAGTGATGAGGTGTGCCACATAGAAGGATTTCCTGACTGTTGTGATGATGTGGTTATCGAAGGTGAGACCACTGTCCACCTGTGTCCCTAAGTCTCTTATCACACTTTCAGTGTTTAGTGTACTGCCACCTATGTGGTAATTCATGGGTAAATGTTTTTTTCCCAAAGGGTATAACTATACATTTCTTGGCATTGAGCTTGAGCCCATGGCTCTGGCACCAAGCATCTGTTTCTGTAAAGCCCTTTTGTAGAATATCCACATCATTTGGGGATTCAATAATGGCTCCCAGTTTGCAGTCATCTGCAAACTTTTTTAGCCAGAGTCCCTTAGTGTTGGCCTGTACTTCAGAGAAGTAGATGCCAAACAAGAGTGGTCCCAGGACTGAACCCTGAGGTACTCCACTTGTCACTTGTCTGGAGCTAACTTTGGAGTCCGCTACTTTTACAGTGTGAGTTCTGTCAGTAAGCCAGTTGGCAACCCATCAAGTAACATAGGGATTAATGCCCAGCTTAGTAAGTTTATCTATGATTCCAGAATGGGGGATGGTGGATCTGGCAAACACGTATATGCCATAGTCTCTTGGAGATGTAACTTTTTGATCATTGTTTTTTGTTTTAGGTGAGGCCTACTCCAGAAAGTTTGCGGAGAAGTAATTTGTGAGATAATACCACAATAAGAGGTTCTCCCATTCGATTCTCGGCTGAAGTGCCTTCTGTGTGGAGTCTGCATGTCCTCCTTGTGGTCGAGTGATGTCTAAAGACATGCAGGTAGGTGTGTGTGTGAATGGGTGCACCTTCTTTGAAAGTTGGGCATCGGCCTGGCAACTCAGCACCGTAAAAATCCACTGCCAGTCATTAGCAGACCAGAGTTCCACTGTGGCGACTCCTAACTGGGAAAAGCCGAAAGAAGAAGATTTATGTTAAATGGTTTGGTGATTTCTAGGATCAGTATCTTGATAGGCTCAACAATGTGCCATGGTACCTCCTTGCTAGTGGGAAGCACTGTCTTACTGACCTTCTCCACAATCTGTTCACCCTCTGCCTCTCATCAAGCTTTGTGCCTCAGGCATGAAGAATTGCAGTAGTCATTCCTCTATATAAATGAGGTCACATCTGGATTCTGGTAACTACAGACCCATAAGCTTCAGAAGCCTTATCTGAAGGACAATGCAATACATCATTATGAACCTCATAAACATGGACATTGACAACCTAAAATAACTTAATCCAAATCATTTTGGGGTTGTGAAGAATAGATCCTGTCTGTTTAACTTCCTTGATTTCCTTGAAAAGGTTATTGAGGTCTTGGATAAGGGCAAGTCTCAGTACACACAGCTAATGTCAACCTAGCCAAAATCTTTGACACCATTCCACACTACACATCACAGATAAACATATAAAATTAAACCTAAACCTCTATGTTACCCAATGAATAGCAAACTTGCTCATACCGAATTAAGGCTAGGAGCACTCTTTCTTCAAAGTAGCACATTACCAGTGGTATTACCTTGGGATCAGTATAGAAACTGCTCGTCTGGTATGTCCTTGTGTTTGGTAATTACGCCCCCCTCCTGCACTATCTTAGTAATTGGTGCTAGCCATAACCCTGATGTTACCCATTCCCCAACTCCAAACCTACACCTTAACTACATAAAAACCTTCCCATAACACTGCCACTGCAAAAGATATAATCACACACACAAACATGCATGTGCACACACTAAAAACACTACATCTATTCCTTACTTCACCCCAAGATTTACATACTAACACACAAACATTCACATACACACACTAAAAACATTACATCTACTCCCTTACCTAACCCTAAGATTTGCAAACACTCACACACTAACATGCACACACTAAAAACACTACATCTACCCCCTTACCGAACTATAAGATTTACATACACTCACACACAAACATGCACATACACACACTAAAAACACTACGTTTACCCCCTTACCTAACCCTAAGATTTACACACACTCACAAACATGCACATACACAAGCTAAAAATACTACATCTACCCCCTTACCTAACCTTAAGATTTACACACACGCACACACAAACATCCAACACCTATTCTTCACCAATACTGGACTCTAACTCAGAAAAACCTGTTTTGAAAAAACATACCATCGATTTTTGCACCCATTGACTATCCATACCTTCTACATTACACAACACCCCCTGTGCTTGTAGAACATTGCAGTGGTGTTTATGTGAGGTGGAAAGAGTGGATTTTTTTAATATAATATACTGACTTAGGTTATGATTTACATTTGTGTACGACTTTAAGAAAATGGTATTTAAATCAGCATTTAAATAAGCCCTTTTGTGCTTGTTAATTTCATTCTGAGGAAGTCCCGGTAACTAAGGGAATGAAAACATTTAACTTTAACTGAATTGTTTCCATTTATTTGAATTGTTTCATATTAAATTTGAAATACACACTTTTTGCTGTTGTTATTTGTGCCCTGCGAAAGGAGTCTTTGTGGGATTGACTTGTTGGTGTTTAGGAAGAATGTGAATCCTTGTTGGAAGGATAATTTTTTAGAAGGGGCAGTAGTGTGAGTTGAGACTTAGAGATCTAAACTCATGGAAGTGCCAAAGTAAAAGTCTCACAGAGAAATAACCAAATTCTGTAGCCTGGGATTATGATTATGTGGGACAGGCAGACAGACAGACAGAAAATTTAAATTGTCCAGTAACTTTCATTATTTCAACTCAAAAGTTTTATGGCTGGCCTAGCAAGTTATGCCTTTACCAGATTTTACACTCATTTTGCTTTGCTTGCTAATCAGGAAACATTTTATGATTGTAAGAGTGTCCCGGGTCTTTTTATGATGTCCTGGTTAATTTATTTTCTCTAAGAACTCTGGTGAGACAAAGACAACTTCTACAGATGATTCCCCTCATAGACATGAAAATTGTTGCTGTGACTACCAAAAGAGATGGAAGTGAACTGTCTTAGGGAAACATTAACTGTAGGTAGATTGTAAACACATATCCATACCATTAACGCCAGTTTTTAGTGGAAATCATTTTCTTTGAGTTGGGACATAGGTCTCCCAGCAATTTCAGAAGGTCCAGTCTTCCCTGTTCAGTAAGGACAGTTTAGACAGGATGATAGTGGGCTCCTATACTAGTTGTCAACACACTTATTCCAATGCATATTTTAGGTTTATTGATAAATATTACATCTGGGAGGAAGTGGTTACAGCTAAGCAATTTGGGTATATAACATGGATTACTAGATAAGTAAGTGAGTAAGACATCAGTATCATTTCTGATTACCCAATTCATCTATTTGTTTATTAGTTCATTGATTTACTTATTGATTTACTTATCTTTTTTACCAGATCAGTCCCATTAGGAATAATCAATTTAAAGGGGACACCTTAGGTATCATATATATATCTCCGGGTGTTAGATGAATAAGACACCAGTTTCATTTCTGAGAATCAAATTAATCTAATTACCCATTTTATCTTTTTATTTATTACTTTAGTTATTAGTTATCTTTTTCACAGTAATAGTCTATTTGAGGGGACATCTAAGGTAGCAGTCATACTGACTGAGGGTAAATTTGCCCGAGAAAGAAGGGAAATTCCCCTAAACGTTTAATCATAGCCATATTATTCAGTTCCTTTTTTGTAAAACCTTCCAACATTTTATAATTACATGTTTCTTCCCACAATTTTATAACTCTTTCACATTTCAAAAACACATGCTCTGCAGTTTTAAATTCACCAGAATAATTACACAGTCTATCCTATTTCCTTTTGTAAGGCATATTTGCCTAAACAGGTAACTTATTTATAGACAGTCTCCATAAAAATGCCAAAGATTCCAAAGACAACCAGAAGGCATTCTATAATTATGTCAAGAATCTAAATGGCAATGCTCAGATTTGCTCTGAGCTAAAACAGAATGGCATTAAATATACTGATCCCAAGGATATTGCCAATATCCTGGCAGATCAATTCAGTGCCAACTTCACCCCCCTCTCACCCCCTAAACAGCCCATCTCAATACCGGAAGATTGCCAAATTCCGGTAATAACGGCCACACAGGTAAAAAATGCACTCTCCAACGCTAAGAATACAGCATCCATGGGACCAGATGACATCCCAGGCTGTGTACTACATGAACTACAATATGAACTGGCACCTTACCTAAGTGTCATGTTTAATCATAGCCTCACCTCAGGTTTTCTGCCCACTGAGTGGTGCAGAGTTACAGTTATCCCACTCCATAAGGGGGGAATCCTCCTTGGATCCCTGAAACTACCGTCTCATCAGTCTGACGAGCCTGATCTGCAAGGCCATGGAGCGTATTATCAGGGAACTTATAAACAAAGACATTGGCAACCTTCAAACACTGGACCCCACCCAGTTTGGGTTTGTGAAGGGTCAATCTTGTCTCCTGAACCTGACTGACTTCTTCAAATCAGTCTCCAGAGCCATGGACAAGGGTAAGGTGGTCCACATAGCCTATCTAGACCTCACCAAGGCCTTTGACACCATCCCCCACTCTGGAATCATAGATAAACTTACTAAGCTGGGCATTAATCCGTACATCACCCAATGGGTTGCCAACTGGCTTACTGACAGAACCTACACTGTAAAAGTAGCCAACTCCAAATCCAGCTCCAGACAAGTGACATGTGGAGTACCTCAGGGTTCAGTCCTAGGACCGCTCTTGTTTGGCATCTACTTCTCTCAGGTACAGGCCAACACTAAGGGACTCTGGCTAACAAAGTTCAAAGATGACTGCAAACTGGGAGCCATTATTGAATCCCCAAATTATGTGGATACTCTACAAAAGGGCCTTACAGAAACATACACTTGGTGCCAGAGCCATGGGCTCAAGCTCAATGCCAAAAAATGTATAGTTATCCCCTTTAGGAAAAAACATATACCCATGAATTACCACATAGGTGGCAGTACACTAAACACTGAAAGTGTGATAAGAGACTTAGGGACACAGGTGAACAGTGGTCTCACCTTTGATAACCACATCACCACAACAGTCAAGAAATCCTTCTATGTGGCACACCTCATCACTAAGGGCTTTTCATCCAGAAAAAAGGAGGTCATTGTCCCACTGTACTCATCCCTCATTAGACCCATTATAGAATACAATGTCCCATTTGATATGTACCTCTCAAGACATCTGCAACAACTGGAAAGGCTGCAGAAATATCTCACTAAAATAATCACCGGCCTAAAGCAGATGCTCTACACTGACCGCCTTAAAAACTCCAGCTATACTCTGCCGCATATCGTCTACTCAGAGGCGATCTCTGCTTAACATACAAGGCCATGTCAAACCCAGAGCTGTTGGACATGCTACACTTAAAGAAATCCCAATCCCCCAGAGCCACATGCTCCAGGGATCTAAACCTTGTCATCACAATAAACAAAACATACTGGAGGGATAGTTTCCTTACCCAGAGATTCCCCAGACTCTGGAATAGACTGCCCATACATGTCAAACAGACTGCCTCTTTGGCCTGCTTCAAAAGGAACCTTGATGATTAGATGGGAGAAAGGAAATTCACCCCAGGGATCATGTCAGTCACCCTGTTAGACGGGGGTCCAGGGAGGTAAATAGTGTGGGAAGAAATAGCCAGGGAATTGTTATGGCTAGGCTATTATAGGCCCTAGGGCTGATATCCTAATACCAACCTATGAACCTATAAGAAATCTTTGCATTCATGTATGCTTTTATACCATTTATGTCTTGTTAATATTGCTTTCATTTTTCTTATTTCTAAATGATTCCAAGGATCAATAAAATAATATTGATTCATAATATTTAAGAAACATTCTTTTCTATTCTTTTCATTCATATTTAATTTTAATTTCCACAATAAAATGTTGTTCTGATATTCCTTTATTTCTTCATTCATATTTCCTTTTAGTTCTTTTTCCTATTTCCATCTTTTCCCCCAAAAAATTATATTTATAATATAATATAGATTCTACCAAATTTTCACATTGTTTCATATAACCTGCTAAAACTCTATATAAATTCAACAATGCAGCGTGCACATTTATGTTTATTAAGCCCGATCCTACTTTCATATCTATTAGGCCTCTTTTGACTGAGTTCAGTCTTGACCACCATCTGAATTCAAATATTCTTTTGCATACTGTGATGGTATCATGAACGTATTAACTATGTTTGCTATCTTACCAATGATGCCAGAGTTTATTAAATAAACCTTCTTTCTATATGCCAACCTATATGTTTTCCAAAAATTACATAGGATCATAGGAAGTTACTAGGCTAATGGTCCTCGGGCCCTTACAAACCTAGCCAAGTTCTTACCCTTATTTCCATGATCAGCACCTATTGCCCCTGTCCAAGAGAGACACAGGTGGAACCCCTGGGATCAATTTATGGTTACCCATCCAATCGTCCAGATTGTATTTGAAGAGGACTAATGAGGTGCTCTGTTTGATATGAAGTGGGAGTCTGTTCCAAAGGTGTAGTGACCTCTGGGAGACAAATCTGTCCCTCCAGCAAGTTTTTATTAATGTCACATACCAGGTTAAGGTCTTTGGAGTGAGTAACCCATGTACCATTTGACTTTCGGATATGGAGCATTTCCAGTAAAGCAGGGTCAGAGATTGACTTATATGCAAGGCAGAGATTGCCTCTAAGTAGTCTGTATGAAACAGAATAAAGTGACAGTGATTTCAGATGATCCCCATAGGACAGATGGTGAAGACCTTGAATTCTCCTTGTGAGGGACCTTTGTGGTTTCTCCAATTGATACAGCTGCTTAGAAAGGTACATATCAAAAGGGGTGTTGTATTTAATTATTGGCCTGATGACGGAAGAGTACAGGGAAGTAATAACTTCATTTTTCTGGAGGCAATCCCCTTATTTATGAGATGAGTAATATAGAATGCCCTTCTTACCATTGTGGAGACATGGTGGACAAAGGTAAGGTTGCTGTCAACCTGTGTGCTCAGGTCTCTCATCACTGAGTGCGTACTTAAGCTGTTGCTATTGATATGGTAGTTAGCAGGAACATAGCTTTTACCGAAAGGAATGATAATACATTTTTTTGCATTTGTGTTTAAGGCCATGACTTTGGCACCAATCATTTGTTTGTGCAAGACCCTATTGTAGGATGCTAACATCATTTGGAGATTCTATGACTTTGCAGTCATCAGCAAACTTTGTCAGCCACAGAGCTTTAGTTTTTGCTTGTACTTCAGAAAAATAGATTCCAAACAGCAGAGGTCCCAGGACTGATCCTTGTGGAAAACCTCTGGTTACAGGTCTGCTGTTGGAGGTGGATTCCCCTAGTTTGACAATATGAGTTCTATCAGTGAGGCAGTTAGTGACCCATATAATGATATAAGGGCTGATGACTAGTTGGATGAGTTTGTCAAAGATGTCTGAGTGAGGGATAGTGTCAAATACCTTGGCTAAGACCAGGTAAGCTGTATGTACAGATTTCTCATCATCCAGGGCCTTGGTGACTTTCTTGAAGAAACAGGCATGATCTCCCTTTGACAAATCCAAACTGAGTAGGGTCCAGTGTTTGGAGATTACCTGTATCATTGTTTATAAGGTCCATGATGAGTTGCTCCATGCCCTTGCAAATAAGGCTAGTCGGGCTAATAGGACTATAGTTCCCAGGGTCACTGGAAGCACCACCTTTGTGTAAGGGATAACAGTGGCCTTTTTCCATTCAGCTGGGATGAAGCTGGTGCTTAGACTATGATTGAAAATAGTACCCAATGGTGCTGCTAATTCTTGTTGGAGCCCATGTAGGATGCAGACTGGGATGTTATCAGGTCCCATAGATGCTGTGTTTTTGGCCTTAGAGAGGGCATTTGCAACAGGGTAGTGAAGTTTTCACAGAACCTGCTGAATAACAGGTTAGCTATATCCACAGGCTGAGTATATGCAGTTTCATTAACTACCAGCTCTACACAAATCTGGGCCTTTCCTTTAGATTACGGTTGTAACAATAGAAAGACTTGTGGTTGTCCTTTGTTGAGGAAGCTAATTTGAACTTGTAGTTTGCTTTGGAGGACTTCACAAGAAGTCTTATTTGCTTGTTTAAGCAGAGGAAGGAGCATTTCCAGTTTAGGGCTCACTCCCTCTTACTCTTAGACAGCAATTTCTTCCTCTTATTGTACAGCCTGTTAATGGCAGTTGTCCACCAGGCAGGTTTGTTCTTCCTAAAGGAGCTTGTTTTGGTCCTGTCAGGTATGGCCAAGTCAGTGCAGTTAAACAGGTGTTTGCATAAAACATTGATGTAGAACTCAACATAGTTGCCAGTTCTGTCTGAGGGGAGAGGTGCAGTGAAGCTATTTACACCATCCTGTAAGAGGTTACAATCTGCTTTAGAGAAGTTTTTAGTTTAGTTGCTCCTGGGGGGGGTCAGGTGTGATAGTTACTTCGAATAAGACCAATTTGTGGTCAGATCTCACCAGGCAGGACCTCACATGGGGGGGTGCTACAGTGGTCCCCCATATTGGTGAGCACCAGATCCAGGATGATGGCACCTCTTGTGTGGGTGCCAACCAGCTGGCCCAGGGCATTGGAATTAATGAAGTCAAGGAGCCTTTGGGCAAATGAGTTTGAGCATGAATTCTTTACTCGGTCAATGGATGGGTAGTTGAAGTTGCCCAAAACTATGGTGTTTGGATGTATATCTTTTATTTCTTGTAATAATTTTCCATTATTTTCTTTTATCAACACTTGATCCAAAAACAATTCTTAGTATATCTATAGATTCCGCATTGAATTTTATATTTCCTTTGTATCCAAAACCCTTACTTTTCTTATTTATACATAAACCCAACTTTCTAACAATTTATTTTTTTACTTATGTTCTCCATCCATTCTTTGTGTCTTGTTATTATCACAATGTCATCTGCATATGTATGCATTATACGCAGTTGTATTTTGTTTACTATCATATAACCTGCCTTATGTGTCATATGATTAATCTTTGTCACTACCGTATTCATAACTAACACAAATATAATGCTACTAATTGGACATCCATGTCTTATTCCATATTCTACTTTGATTTCTTCACTTATCCATCTGTTCACATTTAATTTAACATTATTTCTTTCATGCACTGACTTGATTACTTGCATTATTTTCTTACTTATATTATACATCTCTAGAATGTCCCATAATGGTTAATATCATATTTTCTCAAAAGCCTTGCTTAAGTCTCCTATCATAATCTTTGCCTCTGTTTTCTTATTTATAATATCATCTGTCGCTTTTATTAACCATAATAGTTCTTGACTTCCCTTTCCTTTTCTACCAAATACTGTTTGTTCAAGTAGTTTATCTATTTTGTTTGTTAATCTCTATGTTATAATTCTCGTAAATATTTTATAATCTGTATTGTTTAGTATTACTGGTCTCCAGTTCCTTATATCATCTTTTTCTCCCTTTTTCCTTACATATATTTTAGCACCTATGCATAGTCCTGTCTCTCTCATTCCTTATTCTAACCATTCATTTAAAACTATATAAATATATGTTTCTGACAATTCTCCATATTTGTATACATATGATATTCAATGCCATCTAATCCTATAGCTGTATTCACATCAATTTCTTTTAGTATTACATTTAACTCTTTTATTGTTATAATTTGTTCCAATGCTTCATTGTCAGTTTCATTCAGTTTGCTAAGTTTGTATCTTTAATTTCTATTTCTTTTTAACAAAAGATTGCAATATATAATCTTTAATTGTCTTACATAGTCCTTCTTGTGTTATCACTTTGTTTCCTTCTTCCTTTCTCAATTCCTTTACTGTGTTCTTGTCTTCTTTCATTAGTTTATTTAAATATAGTGCTACTTTTTCTTTTTCCTTGTAAACAATATCTTTGTTTGTATAACAAATCATTTATCTTTTTTGATTTATGTCATATAGCTCTTTTTCTTTTTCATAAAAAGTTATTTTATCTTGTAATAGTTTTCTAAATATAGTTTCACTTAATATTTTATAATCCATTTTTTCTTTATTCCTTTTAATCACTAAATCTTCCAAGAAAATTTTCTGATACTTTTCTTTAAAACTTGTCCACCAACTTGTCCAATTTTTATAGAAACCTCCCATAGCTATATGGTCTTTTTCATACTTTATTTATTTCCTTTCATCTTGTTTTAAATCATTTTCATTTAATATTTTAATTCCTTTACCTATTTTTATGTATTCGTCTTTCTCATATATTTTAAACCATATAGCTATATGATCTGAAAATCCTAATTTTTTTTATCCCTTTTTGTATAATTTTCAAGCTATCGGATATAAGAAAGTAATACATTTTAGTCTTAATCTCATTTCTTTTATAAGTCCAATGCTTGTTGTCCCATATATATATATATATATATATATATATATATATATATATATCTTACATTTCTCATTATTTCATATATAGTTTTAACATCACTATTACTCTTTTTGCTTGTTCTTAAATTACAGTTAAAGTCTCCTACCATTATAATATCCATAGTCACACTGACATAATCTAGGATTTTTTTAAACATTATCTCGCTCTGCGTTTTGGCACATAAACATATATAGCAATCACCCTATATACATTTGTATTCCATTTTAGGTTCATAGGTTCATAGGTAGGTACTAGGCTATTGGCCCTAGGGCCTATATAAGCCTAGCCAAACGGTACCCTGGCTTTTGCTACTCAAGAAAATTATTTTCCTGTGCCCCTGTCAAGCAGAGCCACAGATGTGATCCCCGGGGTGAATTTCCCATCTCCCATCCAATCATCCAGATTTTTCTTGAAGTGATAATGAGGAGCTTTGTTTGATATATGTAGTTTGTTCCAGAGTATGGGAAGTCTCTGGGACAGGAATCTATCCCTCCAGCATGTTCTGTTTATTGTGGTGACAAGGTTTAGGTCCCTAGAGCATGTAGTTCAGAGGGATTGGGATTTCTTTAAGTGGAGCATGTCTAACAGCTCTGGGTTTGACATAGCTTTGTATGTTAGGCAGAGATCGCCTCTGAGTAGGCAATATGCGACAGAGTAAAGCTGGAGTTTTTTGAGACAGTCTGTGTAGGGCATCTGTTTGAGGCCGGTAATCCTCTTTGTGAGGTATTTCTGTAGCCTTTCCAGTTGTTGTAGATGTCTTGTGAGGTACATACCAAAAGGGGCGTTGTCTTCTATAATGGGTCTAATGAGTGATGAGTAGAGGGGAACAATGACTTCTTTTTTCCTGGATGAGAAACCTTTTGTGATGAGGTGTGCAACGCAGAAGGATTTCTTGACTACTGTGGCAATGTGATTATCAAAGGAGAGACTACTGTCCACCTGTGTCCCAAGGTCTCTTATCACACTTTCGGTGTTAAGTAGACTACCGCCTATGTGGTAGTTCATGAGTACAGAGTTTTTACCAAAAGGGATGACAATGCACTTTTTGGCATTGAGTTTGAGGCCATGGCTTTGACACCAGGCATCTGTCTCAGTGAGGCCCTTTTGTAGGATGTCCACATCGTTAGGAGTTTTGATTATGGCTCCTAGTTTGCAGTCATCTGTGAATTTTGTTAGCCAAAGACCTTCTGTGTTAGCCAGTACTTCAGATAAGTAGATATAAAACAGGAGAGGACCTAGGACTGAACCCTGTGGTACTCCACTTGCCACTGGTCTGAAGTTGGAGTTAGAGTTTGCTACTTTCACAGTGTGGGTTCTGTCAGTGAGCCAGATGGCAACCCATCTTGTGACACATACCTAGTTTAGTGAGTTTATCTATAATTCCAGAGTGGGGGATGGTGTTGAAAGCCTTGGCGAGATCTAGATAGGCTGTGTGAACCACCTTACCCTCATCTATGGCTTTTGTGACTGCTTCAAAGAAGTCTATCAGGTTTAGGAGACATGATCTGCCTTTTACAAACACGAACTGGGTAGGGTCCAGAGTTTGGAGATTACCAATGTCATTGTTTATAAGTTCCATGATGATACACTCCATAGTCTTGCAGACGAGGCTCATCAGGCTAATGGGGCGGTAGTTCCTGGGTCCATGGTGGCTTCCTCTTTGTGGAGTGGGATAACCATTGCTGTGCACCATTCAATGGGCACAAAGCCTGAGGTGAGGCTATGATTGAACATGGTACTTAGGTGGGGTGCCAGTTCATTCTGTAGTTCATGTAGAACACAGCCTGGGATGTTGTCAGGTCCCATGGATGCTGTGTTCTTGGCTTTGGAGAGTGTGTTTTTTACCTGTGCAGCCATGATTACAGGAACTTTGCATTCTTCCAATATAGAAATGGGCCCTTTAGGGGATGAGAGACGGGTAAAGTTAGCACTGAACCTATCTGCCAGGATGTTGGCAATATCAGTTGGTTCTGTATATTTAGTGCCATCGTGCTGTAACTCAGAGCAGATCTGAGTGTTGCCATTGAGATTCTTGACATAGCTATAGAATGCTTTGTGGTTTTCTTTAGAATCAGTGGCAAATTTGTTTTCGTAACTAGCTTTGGAGGATTTTATGAGGGATCTCAGATTCTTACTGAGGTTGACGACGAAGTTCCTCCATTCATGGGATTTTACTCTTTTTTGCAACAGTTTCTTTCTTCTGTTGTAGAGTTTGCTTATGGCAGGGGACCACCAGATTGGCTTCCTTTTTTTGGAGGATAGCATCTTGGCTCTGTTAGGGATTGCACGATCCATGCACTCGTGTAAGTGCTTATAAAGTGCAATTGCATAGGATTCAGCAGTCGTACCTCTATTGTCTGTCAGCATGGGTGTCATAAAGTTTTCCACTTCTGTCTTAAGAAGCGTGAAGTTGGCTTTGGAGAAATTTTTTATAATGGTTTCCCTAATGGGGGTGTGGGTGGGATGTGAATGTCAAGGGTGATTTGCTTGTGGTCAGATCTGATCGATGAGAAATTGACCTCTAGTGTGGAACACTGGTTGCCCATGTTGGTAATGACCAGGTCTAGGATATTCCTACCCCCGGTGGGGGTGTGGATAAGTTGATCCAAGGCATTGGAATTTTTATATCTAAAATTGTTATTCGTCCTAATTCCACTATATTAACATCTAATATTTTAATATTTTCTTAACATAATATACATATATCTGAACATACATCTTTCCCCATGTTCCATGCAATTGGTCTACCCCATATTTTCTTCTGCCTGTAACCTTTCTTCTTCTGTCAATAGTCTTATGTCCTCTAATATAATAATATGACCTTCTAATGTTGCACACCATTCTAAAATATCCAACCTTCTTTTAATAGTTTTCATGCTATTTACATTCAAAGCTAAGATTTTCATCTGTTGAATAGAATAGTATTAACATTTTTCATCCATTGCTTTTTTTCTCTTTGGTTAATACACTCTAAAACTTTCTTTTCCTTTCTCTCGCCCTTTTTGCTATCAAATTATCTTTTCCTCTTACTACCTTCCAATTCATATACTCATCCTCACTTGTATCACTTGATTCTGCTTCTTTATGTTTCTCTTTTGTATGTATTGTAATGTCTTTGTTTTCTTGTATATCACTTTGTTTTTTGGTTCATTATTACTATCTGCATGTTGTACTGACTCATGTGTTTCTTCATTGTCTTCATCACATTCTAACCAAGCATGCCCTGTTTTACCACATTTTTTGCACTTCATATCACAATTCTTTGCATCATGACCTAGTTTACCATATATGAAACATTTTCTTTTATCACATTCACTTATTAAATGATTGTCTTTGCCATAGAAATAATAAGTTTTGGGATGACCTCTATATTTAACATAGCCTCTATTGCCACATACATTTATTATACTGGGAATGTGTATAATATTAGCATTCTGCATATTTAATATAACCCCACATTCCCATCTACCAGTCCACAGGCTTCTTTCATCATATGTTTTTCTTGTATCTAAAACATTTTTACAAATTATCAGTAATTGTTCTTTCAAGTCTTTTGATCCAACTTCAGTTCTGAATTGTATTAATATTCTCTTTTTCATTTCTCTATGAAACATCTGTATTACATAGCCTAACCAAGGATTATTATTCTGTTTTCATATTTAGCTAAAACATTTCCATAGCATATTCATTTTCAAAAATGATGTCACAGAATGTCTCTCTGTTTATAAGAATAAATAATCTCACCTCTGCAGGTGAAACACCCAAGGGAGCAATCACGGAGTCCTACATTTCATACCTTTCCAGTCCTTTCTCCTTCTTGCTGCTTATTCTCACTGTATACTTTTTCTTTGTCTCCTTCTGTTCTTCAGTTTTCTTCCCTCCTTCCTTCACTTTCTGTGTGTACAAGTCTTCCCCTGCTGTTCCTTCCATCATCTCCTCTTCTTGTATCTTTTCCGTTATTTCTCCCCAGGATGCTGCTATCTCACTTTCGGGTTCACTCTGATTGATCACGTCTTTAAGATAATCATCCCACAACCCTCTGGACTGGAGGGTTGCAATAGTACACTCCTGCTGACTCTCTGAATCTCCGGCAAACAATCTCCTTTGAAAATTCACATCCGTATCTTCCTCTTGACCATTCTCCATTTCATTCTGTCACCTCGCTTCCTCCTTCTCCTCCAGTACTGACGAATTCTCCATTATCACGTTGCACATACCTCTTTTAATTATGTCACCATCCAAAGCTTCTTTTTCTTTCCCAACTATTACTTCCTCACTGGTTTATATGTTTCCCCCTATTTCTCTGGGCCTCCTTTGCGCCTGGAATGGAAACAGGAAGTAAGATGTGCTACACACTAACGCATCCCCCTATGCCAAAGAGTAGGAGAAGTTCTGTGATGTCTTAGCCAAATTTCCTCTAGTACTATAAGTACAACCATGGGTTTCCCTTGAAAAGAGGCTATTCCACTGGTGAGACTAACAAAGTCAGCAAAATGAGAAATAAAAAATAAATAAGATCTCACTTAGTTGAATTTCATTAATTGGCCATATTGCCTTATTATTCAGGAAAAATCAGAAATGGCAAGAGCAACCATATTATTTTTTAACATTTAAACATTATTTTTGGAACCCTGGCACTGTAACTTCACCATCAGTGGCTAAGCACCCCACTAATTTTTGCCTACCTTGCTCTTAGGGGTGATTCTTGGAAAGAAGGGAAGGAGAACTAAGTGTAGCATCTGCTAGAGTTGGAGAGGAGCTGGGGTATCTGCAGTATCTCATATGCTGTTTATGACAGAGCTTTTTCACTTAAACCATACCCTGTTTGGCATGCTGTGCAGATATCACCCTGGTGGGTGCAATGGTTCAGTAATGGACCCACCCCACGTACATGATGATATATCCATCATGTTGCCTGCCCCTTGCACATAGTGGCTCTGAGGATGCATGGCTCTGGCATCAACACAAGCTCTCCTGTGCCTCAGCTGTGTGCCCCTAACCTGTCCCCACACCCTGCCCCTGAGATGAATAGGCTGAGCTTTGTTACTTCTTTTCTCCTCATACTGATTTCCGTGGTTTTAAAATGTAATACACATTTGCCCTTTCACTAGGAAATTTGCTATATTTAAATTCAAGGCTGCTGTAATGAGTTTAGTTTCTGTTTTCTTAGCAGTACTACAGACAGGGTACTGGCTTAATATCTCTTCTCTTGTATGCTTTAATATTTCTGGATAAAAACTTACAGATTTGGATACATTTTCTTACAGCTAATTTATGAATATGTGAAACAATGGCTCAATGTTAAGGAAGCTGTTGAAATACTACTCTACGATTACTGTACTTGGCTTCTTTCATAATGTAAGAACATGTATGGACAGACTGGAAATGGTAAGAATAGTAACAAATAAGGCAGCAACATTGTTACTGATGTAAAACAAAAACAATATTCTTTTATTTAATCTCACTATAACAAGGCTGTTAGAGTGAAGTTCATACATAAGTACCTCACTACAACAAGGTTATTCTTTAATGGTTTGTAGAGTAAAATTAGAGTGGTCCCATGTATTACACACCACTATGTGAGATACCCAGCTTAAGAGAGCATTTCTGAGACTGCACTCTTACAGCACCTGAGTTCATCTTGCTCCTAAATCTAAATTCTCTAGGGTGTTCTTCTTGTGGTCTGATTTCTGTGACACCTTTTTCTTGTTATGTTCCTCTTATAGTAATTTCTTTGTATTCTTTTTAATGATTTTCTTTCATCTGGAGAAGAACTGGAAGGAAAATGGAGCAGCAACCCTTATTCATTGATATTGGATCTTACATTGGTGTGTGGTTGTCCACAGTGACTTTGGCCATAATTGTTTGCTAAGCCGGGCCCATTGCTTGACTGTGCATAGTTGTTCCTGTAAAGAACTTACTGCAAGAACAATCTTCAAAGTATAGTGTTATGGTGAGTACCATATACAGATGCAGATCAGACAAACAGGAGGATGCCCTCACCCACAAAGGGTCTTGATCATCCAGCAGTGAAGTTAGAAGTGGTCATTTCTAGGGTTAGGAGTGAAAGTAAAATAAACATTTTGATGGAATCTGATCTTGACTAGGACATAAAACCTCCAAAAGGCAAAATCAGTGATGTAGTAGTAAAAAATACAAATATGTCAGGAAGAGGTGAGGCAAGAAAAGCACAGCACAACAGTAATCATGTAATAGTGTTGCATACCACTGAAGCAATATATTAGCAGGGGATGGACTGCATTTTTATAAACGTTGGGAAACAGAAGAAATTATCTTACTAGATGGGGAGGGGGAAAGTTTCAACTTTTAAATCATGCAAAATTACTAAATAAATTCTTCATTTATTTACATGGGTATAATAACATGGGCTGCTATCATGAGAAAGTGGGGCAGGCAAGGATGTGGACAAATGGAGCAAAAGAAGTTACTGGGGAAGAAGTAGTAAAGTAACTCAACACAGAGGCACAGTATATACATGGACTGCCTGTGAGGGCATTAACAACACTCACAGTTGTAGTCTGTTTACCACTGTTCTACTCCTTCCTTAGTAAATAGTGAGTGCTGTAAAAATTGATGATAATTACTATCATGTCAACAGATTCACAAGACATGGTCTAAACTCCATGAGATCTATACTGCAACTTAAATATGAACTTCTGTGTACCATGCCCCAGATCATGCAGGAAAAAATATCAACATTTTCAACTGCCTTACAAAATTAAAACTTAAAACATAAAAACATTCCTCCGGATTTACTAATCTGCCGTGCAGGACTAAACTAGTCCTGCACGGAAGCGGCAGTTTAAGAGGAGGACAGCAGCACGCCATGCATATTAATGAAGGTGCGCTGCCTGAGCTCCAAATCCTACACTGAGCATGGACGAGTGCAGGGGATGTTTCTGAGAGCAGAGCTCGCAGAATAAGCATACCCCTGCAAAGTAGAACAGAAGAAAGTATAAATAAATGAGCAAGACTGCTCATAGGTGTTCGCATATCTCCACCAAAAGTCCCCATGTGTTCAACAGCAACAGTACATTGAAATAAAATGAAGAAACTCTTGTATTCATTTTTTTTTAAAACCCCGAGTACAGCTAACCGTAGGTGAGTGGGTTTCCTCATCGCTTAGCTACAGTTAAAGCAACTGAAAAGGCTGAAGAGAATAACAAGGAATATATATGCAAATGAAACAGCACAGCAATAGTGTAGTGGTTAGAGATTCCACCTAACGAATAGGCATTCCTGGTTCGAGTCCCCCTGCAGCCCATATCATTTTTCATGACAAAACTGCATATGAACATATATTTACATCTTTTTGCCGGATAACCTCCATAATAACATTTAAATGTGAACTGGAGTACTACGTGAAATGCACATGTGAAGTGTCAGTATCATAATGAATAAGGCACTAGTAAGCAGGTTTAAGCACAAATAAGCAGTAGTAAGTGTGTCTAGCGACTGCACGGGGGTAAGCATTCCCTACACAGATTAAGCAAAGTAGAAGCTAACTGAGTGTAAGAGATTGTAACCAGAGGTTAGCAGTGCTTACCATTGTGCAAACCCACGCATACCCGCTAACAACTGCTTTAAAGTGCCTTAATCACTCTGGATCCAACGGCCCTTGTTCTGCCTAGCAAAAAAATAAACTACCTCTACAAGGCTCAAACTTAGGATTCTGCACACTATAGTCACAGTAGTTAACCACCAAGCTATCATAAAAACAAATATGAATGAGGTATCAGCAAATTAATCCTCACCACAGGAAAATAAAACCTAACATGTGTACTGAATCTATGTACAGTGTGATGTTGGATAACTGCCACAGAACATAAATATGTGAACTGGAGTACTGCAGTAAGCATAGATTTGAGGTGTCAATGTAATAAAGTGCAGAAGCCCCCAGGTCCCCATACAGTGTATGTACACATGAATCATGGATACCAAACATATATAACCTGTAATGAAGAATAAATCATTGCCAAATGGCAAATATAGTGCTAATTAACTATTAAGCAATGCTAACCGCAGCACAACTCAAGTTAGTAAGTGTAAGCAATGTGTAGTGGAGCCAATTCAATCTGCCTAGTGGTATACCTCTTTAAGCAGTGCCAACCTCATGTAAGCAGGTCTGCCCATAGCTTAGCCTTTTCAAAACTGGCCAATCATGGGGAAGTGTGGGTAAATGGCCGTATTTAAACCTCACAGGCGGGAATACTACACATAACTGGTTGCAGCTTCCTACTGCAGGCAGAATGGCTGGTGTGGGTGAAGGCACTCGATTTAGAGCGCAGTGCTGGGGCATCCAGGAGTCAAAAATCATGGTATGGCTCCTGGTAAAACACCATGATCAGAGACTACTGCAGGGCCAGTACCAGGGCTCGCAGTATAAAACAGAGGCCTGGGACAGTCCCGCCCGTGACCTCACCAGTGCCACAGGTATCCTCCGGACTGGGAGCAGGCCAGGCACCACCATGCTGACTTGAAGTGGCAGAGGGGGGACGTACTGGAACAGTGGATGCAAGAGTCTTGGAAAATGCCCAATGCCCCAGGACTGAGTAAGTACTTATTCTGCTAAGTAGTAAATAATTGCCTAGCTTGTGCATACTATGGATAGGTATGGCTAAATATCACTGCATTTCTCTGGCAGCTGCAGATGAGCGGGCTGCGAACCAGCAAGCCCATAATGCTAGGCTGCAAAGGCTGCATCGTGAGGTAGGTTAGTAATCAGTCTGCATGTACTGTCATAACAAATAAATATAAGAGCCTTAGAAAGTGTTGTACCGGGGCGTGGCCAAGGATGAGCACAGGATAGCAGCAGATTTCTTCAACTCCACCAACATAACTACACTGACAGGAAATAATTACTTTAAAATTCAACTAATGTAATAATTTTCTTTCTAAATACGTTTGGAATATCAGTATCTTGAATAATATCTAAAAAAGAAAGAAAATTTAAATAATTTTCCCTGTCAGAAATCTTCTTGGAAATTTCTCTTTCATCACCTCTGTTCAGAATGAGTTCCAGTAAGGCTAACAGTCAGGATTCCAGCATCAAGAAAGAGCTTCAGTCTTTACTATCAACTATTCAGCAACTAACAACTAAAATGGACAGACTGGATGCTAAAATTGATAACTTTATAGAGAAAACCACAAAACAAATGGATTTGTTACATCAAGACTTACAACATCAGAAAGCTCAGATTACAGGTATAGAAGAGACTCTTAATGATATGGACAACAGAATTCAGGAAGAAGAAATTAACATTGAATTTTTACTGGAACAGAACACACAGCTTCAATCCAAACTAGATGACCTGGAAAACAGATCCAGATGCAATAATATAAGGATTTTTGGACTGCCAGAAAATATAGAAGGTAACAACATTACTTCCTTTTTAAATACTTGGCTTCCCAAAACTTTAGATCTGTCAGAAGCATTTTCTTTTGGTATTGAAAGAGCCCATAGGTCTTTATCTAATTCTAATACAAATAAAAAGTATCCTAGATCAGTTATTGTAAGATTTTTATCATCTTATGACAAGGAGATGGTATTAAAATCTGCATGGGCTAAAGCACCTATAAAAATTAATGAGGCAACTGTGCGTTTTGACAATGACTATTCTTCCTTGGTAATAACTAAAAGAAAAGCTTTTTTGCCATTAATAAGAGAGCTTAAGAAAGCGCAGCTCAAAACTCATCTTTTATTTCCCTCCAAACTAAAAATCTTTTTACCAGATGGTCCTAGAATTTTTGAAGACTTGGACTCTGCTTTGCTGTACATTAAAAAAAATAAAATATTAGATAAAATAGAAGATATGGAATGGGCAAGTCCTTCGCTAAAGAGGATGGCAACAGGAACTTCTTGGAAGACTTCAGAGAAGCAAAAAAGACTAAAAAACAAATGACATGTTCTATATTTCTTTGAACTCTTTAATTACAGTTACTATATTTTCAAGAAAGCCACAAACATCTTAAGGATTTATTCAAAGTTACTTTTTTGTGTGCAAAGAACTGTTTTTGTTTTATAAATAATCAAACTTACTAAGGAACAAATAACCTGCTATGAATCAACTTGTTTCTCTGTGATAAAGAGACCTAAGGTTAGTAATTTGATACATTTCCTTTCTCTTCTTGTTTTAAATAATGGCATTATCTCTAAACTATACATTTAGTGAGGGGTGGGGGAGGGCAGGGAGAGAGGTTTGATGAAAAATATGGAATAAGGGTAAAAATAACTTATTAGTTCTTTAAAATTATTTATGCTGTTTAAATACTGTTGCTAAATATTATACCATGACTTAATTACTTATACATGATTTCAAATAATATGTCATGATATAATTGCAATTAATTAGAACTAAAGTAGTTGTAAGTAATATGTCTCATGTTCTACTTTATTAAAACAAACAGCAAGTAATATATCTTTGTAGATACTCTTTGTAGGTCCCTTTTTTTTTTTTTTTTCTCTCTCTCTCTTATATATACAGTTATATGCTTCTGATAATACTGATATATGTATGTAATAAGATCTGTATGAGAAAATGAAATGGGGCATATAAAAATAAGTTGTATTTATGTTAAACAACTGCAGGCTTGGTTTCACTGTCATAGAGACTGTAATGACTTGTAAAATACTTCGAGAAGGTTTTGCACTGTTTAGATTCATTTGTATTACAAAATGAATGTTAGTCACTTGCTTTTACTAAAATTCCCGCCAGAATGTTATGGGAGACAATCTGGGATGTGGGTTTCCTCGTGAATAGTGTCCTCGAGTCGTTTTAAAAGCTTCAACACTCAAAATACACGCAGAGAAGCTGAAAGCAGCCATTTTGAACTTTGACCCCTGATTTCACACTGACACATCGCAGATTCAAGAAGTAAACTGTTTCAGGAAGTAGAACTACTGTAAATGCGACTTTGTGATGAAAAATGAACTTTATGACATCTAAATGTGAGTTTTTCTTTATAACTTACTTATTTAAGATGCAATTTATAAAATATAAAAGTTATAATGATTTTAAATGACTTAGTATGCCATAGTAAACAAGTGAGATATTTTAGAAGGCATAGAAGGTAAAACACATGTACACTTGTTTTTGAAAGCTTATATGACTGCAGCACTTTAATGTATATAATTGCTTATGATTTAAACATATGTAATGTTATAAATCATTTGCCTTGACTAACAGACAAGCACATGTATCATTATGATTATATTTAAGAAGAAATTGTCATGTGACATATTTTAAAGCTGCAGTTCAGATATATAAAATACAGATGGCTTTCATCACAATGATTTATGTATAACTAGGAATCAACATTGCTGTGCAGTATGATCTTTTAACTTATGCATGAGAATAAATATTTTATTTAATTGGCAATAATAAATATGAGAAGGAAGCTTTTGGTGCAAGTAATTTAAAGTTTTAAAAGCTTTTAACTGCATTACTATGGCAGAAAGTGGGAATACCCTAATATAAGTAATGTCTGAACCATAATAGCCTAAGATAATATATGTTATTGAATTCAAATGAACATAAACATATAATAAGAACTTATTCTTACAAACTTTTAATAAACTACCATATGGATATTCCTTTTTTTTTTTTTCTTTCTCTCTCTCTCTCTCTCTTCTTTGCTCCCATTATCAAGACTGTTAGAATGCTATTTTGATTATGAGTGTATTATACAGAATAGATGTACATAGTAATATGAGTTGTTTCTAAATGTTTCTATGTGTTTATATGAAGTTGTTATATAAACTGTTTAGCTTTGTTATAATAGATAATCAAATTAAATGTGGTTAACTTTAGTTAATAATAGTATCAAATTAATTTGGTGGCAGCTGAGGTACTGCTGCTTAGGATAGGGGGATAACTTGAGTGGTATTTGCTACTCGAAGTTGGAGTTTTCAACTCCAGGCTGGGTGCAGTGTTTAATCCAAACATTATTTTCACCTGATTTTTGTTGTATGTATATAGTTCTGACATCCACATCACATTTTATAAACTCATTGTCACTACAAATAAAAGTGAAACTTACACAAAATTCCATAAGATTTTCATTAAATACAGCTATAATTAATGGAACACCTAAAGGAGGAGACATAATAACACTTATTTTGTTAATTGTTATTCTGATTATATGTTTTATATGTTTATAAAAGCTAAATGGTATCTCTAAAAGGAATTTCTTTAAACATTAATGGATTGAATAACCCATGTAAAAGGGCAAGTTTAATGAGATATATTAATTTGCATAGAGCCAACTTAATATTCCTTCAAGAAGCACATCTTCTGAAAAAGGATATAGATAAATTAGCCACTAATAAATATACAGTCTTGGTTAGCTCAGAACACACACAGAAAAAAAAAGAGGAGTGGCTATCTTATGGAATAAAAATATGCCCATACCTAAAACTATTAAGTCTTATAAAGATGATAAAGGAATGTTTTGTATGGTTACAATACAGATTAATGGGAAAGTATATACATTAATCAATGTATATTGGATACCAGGAATTGGCATTAATACAGTGAAACATCATCTCAATTATATCATTTTCTATAGGAGATATTATTTTAGCAGGTGACTTTAATTGTATCCTACATGAAAAAGATACTACTACTATAGGAAAAAGGAAAATTACATATAATGCAAAACATTTAAAGGATTGTATTAATTTATATCATTTGAATGATATTAATAATCAGATTCTAAATCATTACCATACACTTTTTTTTCTAACAGATATAAAACTTATCCAAGAATAGATAGAGTCTTTATTTCTAACCAAATGGTAATAGACTTAATTCATTCCAAAATCATTTTGTGTCCTATATCAGTTCATAATTCAATTGTCTTTGAATTTGTGATAAAGAGTACTTATAATGGCCAGATCAAAAGAATACCAGCATATTTAACTCAACTAAAAGACTATAAAGATTATATACTTACAGAGGTGCAACATTTCTTAGACTTAAACACTACACCTGATGTCTCCATTGTTTACATTTGGGATGCTTTAAAATCATATTTATATGGACAGAGTATCAGATGGTATAATAATAAAAGGAAATCTTGGGACAAGGAATTACTAGATATTCAAAGCAAATTAGACTCATACAAACATAATAATAAAGAAAATATTATGGACAAAAAAGTCATCGAGGAAATAAATAAATTAAATGAGAAATACAAAGAAATTTTAACCCATAAAGTCAAAATAACATTAGAGAAATATAAGTTTTTGTCTTACTCAATAAGTCCCAAATACTTACATAGACTTAAAAATAAAAAAAAAGGCTGAATAAACAAAATCATATCAAAGAAATTTTCTCTCCAGGGAAAAAGAAGAATGTTTCTAGTTTAACAGAAATATTAGATGAATTTAGAAATCACTTTCATAAAATTAATCACAATAACATTAACATGGATCCTAAAGATAAAATAAAAAAATTTATAACTACAAACATGAACAAAAAACTTAATAAACAACAGACTAAACTAATAGATAAAAATATTTCATATACAGAGGTTATTACACAAATAAACAAACTTAAATCAAACAAAGCACCAGGTAATGATGGTATTATACCAGAGATTTATAAAATTCTTCCTAAAAGTACTTACTCATTAATACATAGGGTTTTCATTTTAGCTCAAAATGAGTTAACAACTCCCCCATCTTGGCAATACACATTTATTTCACCAATTTTAAAACCCAATAAAGACCCAACCAGATGCACTTCATATAGACCTATTTCATTACTTAATGTTGACTATAAAATGTTTATGAGTATTTTTGCTGATGGATTAAAGACAATCATTCCAGGTATAATAGATATAGATCAGACAGGCTTTATTATAAATAGAAATACTTTTGATAATATAAGGAGAACTTTAACGTTAATTGATTATGCAAACAGGAAAAAGAAAGATTTAACACTTATTAGTCTTGATATAAGTTCAGCATTTGATTCAGTAAGTTGGGACTACTTGTTTATCTTACTGAAGTGCACAAATTTCTCTGATGCATTTGTAAATCTAATTGAGCATCTATATAAAGGAACATTGGCTTACATTAAGATAGGAATATATGTCTCACAAAAAAATACCCATATTAAAAGGTACAAAACAAGGGTGTCCACTCTCTCCACTATTATTTACTTTAATAATGGAGCCTTGGGCTAATTTGATTAGAAACAGTATTGATATAGAAGGATTTGATATAGATGAAAATACAATATCTAAAATTAAACTTTTTGCAGATGATGTTCTAATTACGTCAGCAGGAACTAACTCTTCTATGCAGTCCTTATTTGATAAAATGATGGATTTTAAAAATATCTCTGGTTTGATATTTAATGAAGAAAAAACTAAAATATTACCAATATACACACGAAAAAAATGTCCTCATTAATGATTTTCACAAATATATACCCAACTCAGGTCAGATAACTTACTTAGGTATAATATTAACTAAAGATATTAAATCTATTATACATAATAATTATAGTAACTGTCTTCATAATATACAAAATCTTTTCAATAGCTGGAACAATATGTTTTTTTACCATGGAAGAGAGACTCACAATTATTAAAATGATAATATTCCCTAAGATATTATACTTAATACAATCAATAATACTCTCACCTACAAAAATAATTATTAAGAAATTGAATTCACTAATGTTAAATTTCTTATGGGCACCTAATAGACCTAGGATTGCATTAAAGAAACATACTAATAGCTGGTCTCAAGGGGGTATTTCATTTCCAGACTTTAATTTATATACTATCTCTTCTATTATAAAAGTTATTACTTTGTTAATAGATCAGTCATATGTTGCAAAATGGAAAGATTATTGGGAACTAATTAGCATTCAATTCATGAAAATCTCTTTAATACATAAAAATACTATTGTAAATAACCCCATGTTATGGTTACTAAAAGAATTTTGTACTTCATCTATTACACCAAAATATATAGCTAGTTACCCATTAAACATTATTATTAGTTATCGTAATTTTATATTTATGCATCCTAAGTATAAGGAATGGAATTTTATCCTATTCCCTATAATGTATACACAAGGTATTCTTTTATCAACCACCTCTGAAAGAACTCTTAGTCACAGAGAATGATTTAAAGTATTGGTATCAGTTGCTGTCTGACAATAAAGTAAAAAATTTAGACTTCTTAAAGCAAGAACTTGATTTGAGAGAAACATGTTGGTTAGAAATTCAGACTTTTAGACAACATCTTATTAATAAACTTGATTTAATGTCTTTAACAGTTAAAGAATCTGTCCCAATTCTGATTGATTACTTGATATTAAATTTACAACATAGGGTTTCTGATAAAGGTAAGCTCTCACACATACATAAAATTATTAGAGAAGAAACTCATTACAGTTCAGATACCTATTGGAATTATTTCATTTCCATTAATGGTGAATCACCAAAACAACAAGTTAAACAATATATATTGGAATCTGCTTATAAAACTACTTCTTCCATTAATTGGAGACTTTTTACTTGGAAATTTTTACATAGATCTTTCTATACACCTTTAATGATGAATAAAATAAATAAAGACAACTTATGTAAGAGATGTAATGTAGAAATAAATGCTGATTGGGCACATATGTTTTATGACTGTATAAAATTGAAGGAATATTGGATGTTAATCAATGATTTTTTGCAGGTTCTTTTCACAGATAATTTCATTGTCTCTAAATCACTTATATTATTTAACACTCCTGTTCCTAAAAGTGTTAAAAAAGTTAAGCTTCCCTTATTATGGTCTATTCTAGCAGTGGTTAGAAAAATAATAACCAGAAATTGGATTTCAGATACTCCTCCTTCATTCAATGAATTTAAAAATGTTATGACTGAAGTGTGTCATATGGAATTGATGACAATAAAGTCAAGAACTACTAGAAAAACGTCTTACTATATTATATGGGATACTTTACAAAACCTGTTAAAAAAATCTTAGTTTCATTAGTAAGACATTACAGTTTAATCAATTGATTTGATTTGTAGTGGATGTCTCTGTAAATACTTTGGTTACTTTGTTAAATGTTATAACTATTTACATTTTAATTGCTTGTATAAGATTGTTATGATATTTATTTTGTATGTTAAAAACAATAAACTTGTTTTAAAAAAAAAAAAAAGAAAGTGCTGTACCAGTAGAAATAAATGTGTAATAGTCTGTGAATAAAGGTATAACCCCTGGAGTGCTTCTGTTTACTCTTCTCTCATATGTTGGCGATCTGTTCCATACTATAAATAGTAATGTTGTATCTTAAGCAGTGTCACCCACACCGTGGTATGCAGATAAAATGGGCATGAAGTCCTGCATAACAATGTTGGAAGTGCCAAGAGGTCAGTTATATTGTACAAGTTAGGGAGACTTAGATAGAAAACAGTTGAAAGCTTTACATCAGTTGCCTAATAGCACAGTGTACTGTGATGTTAGCTGTAATATTTTGTCACACACAGCAGGGGTTTGCATCCTGGGAGTGCTACTAAGTTGTATGCATAATCATACCCCACAACTGTACAGATTTTGATACAATGTTCAGATAGAAAGCTGTATGCATACTTACACCCAACGATACAGAATTTGCTAGAATGTTCAAAATGTAAGTTGTATGCATAGTCATACCCAACTGATCCAATCTGTCCAGCCTGTCCAGATAAATGATCCATATCACCAGCTTGGTACCCTGTTCCCCTGAAAATCTAGTGTGATGTCCCAAGAATTGTAGGCAGCTGTCAATGATATATAATTAGAAGTTATGTACTCACCATAACGTTCCATCTGAGTAGGTGTATTCATTTGTCTGCAACCTGTGGGTTATGGATCCGATATCGGATCCGAACCGGCATGGTTTTCCAGCTATGGATCCAAGCTCTCAGCTCCTCCCCTCACCCATAATGCCCTGCTCTACCCTCATGACCTCAGATCGAGTTTGCCAAAGCAACAATACCCTAAAAAGGGTAACAAGGAATATGCAGGAAACTGAAAGGCCAGGGGGATAGGAGGGCGGGATGGTTGCAGACAAATGAATACACCTACTCAGATGGAACGTTATGGTGAGTACATAACTTCTAAATCTGAAGTAGGATATTCATTTGTCTGCAACCTGTGGGACAGAGTCCCCAGCTACCTGAATCTTGGGCGGCCATCATGGAAGGATATTCCGGAGCACCGCGGAGCCAAAGGATGCTCTACTCCTAGATGCAAGATCCAACTTATAGTGGGAAATAAATGTATGAGATGAAGCCCACGTGGCTGCTGCACAAATATCATCTAGAGGAATCCTAGCCTTGAAGGCTGCCGAGGTAGATACTGACCGGGTTGAATGGGCATGAACACTCCCTGGTGCGGGCCTTCCTGACGCTTGATAAGCCAATAAAATGCACTGTGAAATCCAGCGGGACAGAGAAACTTTAGAAATTGGCTTGCCCAAATTGAATTTTGCAAAGGAAATAAACAGCTGGTCGGATTGCCTATGACCAGCTGTCCTGTTGAGATAAAATCTAAGTTGCCTGTGAACATCTAGTGAGTGTAGCTTATATTCACCTTTGTTTTCATACTTAGGGAAGAAAACAGGGAGGTTAATGGATTGATTGATGTTTGCTTCAGAAGCGATTTTAGGAAGGAAGGACGGGTTGGTCCTGAGGGAAACACGGTCCGGATGAAATACCAAGTAAGGAGGTTTAGCTGATAAAGCTTGAAGTTCAGAAACTCTCTTGGCTGATGTAATGGCTACCAAAAGGCTGTCTTGTAGGACAAGAATTTGAGATCCACCGTAGCAGGGCTCGAAGGGGAGCGGTCAAGGCCTGTAGGACCAAAGAAAGGTCCCAAGGAGGAACTGCTTGTTTTATAGGGGCCTGAGAAGGAAAGTACCTTTAAGAAATGTTTTACACAATTTGGCTGACATAAGAGGATTAGAATCTTGACCAATGTGATAGTGAGAAATTGCCGCCAGTTGAACTTTGACTGTGGAACTGCTGGCACCATCATTAAAGAGAGAGGTTAGAAAATCAAGCACTACAGGGAGAGGAACCGTGAAGGATTTAGGCCTTGCCGCCGCCCACACAGAGAACGTTTCCATTTGCTTCGTAAACCTTTCTAGTGGATGGTTTATGAGCCGCCACCAAAATAGCCTTTACCGGTGAAGAAATACCGGGAGTCCTTATCAAGAGTGGAACTGGAGCAGCCAAGCGGTCAGCTTCAGGTTGTCCAGGTTCGAGGAGGAATGCAGGATGGATGGGATATCAGATCCGGGATGGGATCTAGAATCCAAGGAGGATTCACCGAGTGAGACCTTAGGAAGGGGAACCAGATCTGTCGAGGCCAGAATGGAGCAATGAGAATCATTCTGCAACCCACCCAAGAGGCTTTCTGAAGAACTTGCAGCATCAGAGGCAAGGGTGGATAGGCATACAGAAGACCGGGTGGCCAAGCATGCACCAGAGCGTCTCTTGGGGTACCTCCGGGAGGAGGTATTAGAGCGAAAAACTGTCGCACTTGGTGTTTGAGGGAGAAGCAAAAGATCGCAAGAAGGGTTCCCCATGCGAATATGCGTTCCGCTACTTGACAATTGAGAGACCACTCGTAAGGGGTCAGAATGGTGCGACTGAGCTTGTCCGCTAGGATGTTGGACCGACCCGGAATGTGCGTTGCTATAAGAAAGCGATTGGTGGAGATTGCCCATTCCCAAACTCTCATGGCCTCTCGACAAAGAGGGTAAGACCTTGTTCCCCCTTGCTTGTTGATGTACCAGACAACAGACATATTGTCCGATTGAATCGCAATTGTTCCCAAGGGAAGAAAGTCCTGAAGTGCTAACGCTAAGAGCACTGCTCTCATCTCTAGAACATTGATATGCAGTAAGGTCTCTGAATCGCTCCACGTGCCTTGGACTGTCCGGCCATAAGTGCCCCCACCCGAGGCGGGAGGCGTCCGTGGTCACCGTGGCGAGAGGGAGAAGCACAAAATGGGCGACCCTCGTGGAGATCCGGGGAGTGGAGCCACCACAAGAGGGACTGCTTGCAAGCCTTGCTGATCGCTATGGGATGATGCATGGGGAGAGCAAGGTATGACCACTGTACTAAGAGCGTCCACTGTAGAATGCATATTGAGCCTGGCAAGAGGAAGAAGTGCTATAGCAGCCATGGACCCTAGAGCCCTCAGGACCAACTCCGCTGGAACAGAACTTGAATGGAGAATGGCCCGCACCTGGAGCTGCAGATTTAGAACTCTGTCCGCAGTGAGGAAGGCTCGTAAACTCCTTGTGTCTAGTCTGGCCCCTATGAAATCTAAGAGCTGTGTGGCCAGGTTGGACTTTTGTATTTATTGTGATGCCCAGAAATGGAGCAAGATGGAGAAAGGAGTCTCGCCAAGAGAAGTAGATGCCTTGTTGGGGCGGTAAGGAGCCAGTCGTCCAGGTAGGGAAAGACCTGCACCCCTGAAGCCTCAGGTGGGCCGCTACCACTGCTAGTACTTTGGTAAACACCCTGGGGGCTGTGGTGAGACCAAAGGGAAGGACCCGAACTGGTAGTGACTGGCTCCCAGCCGAAGCGGAGAAACCTCCTGAGCGCCTGTCCATCAGGATGTGGTAGTCTGGTCCTTGAGATCTATCGAGCACATCCAGTGATTTTCTCCCAGAAGGGGAGAATAGATTGCAGAGTGACCATTCGAATTTTTCTTTGGGGACTGCCAGATTCAAGAGAGAGAGGTCTAGGATTGGTCTTAGTTCCCCGTCTTTTGGCACTAAAAGAATCTGGAGTAGAACCCTGATCCGATCTGGTCTGGGGAACGGGCTGGATGGCTCTTTTCTTTAGCAGATGGCCAATTTCTGCCAAAGCGGCCTCCCGTTGACCGGGTGGGACGCCTGGGAGGGACTTCAACTTTGGAAGGTGAAGGAAAGGAATGCGATATCCCTGGATATGATTTGGAGAACCCAGCGGTCCGATGTTATGGACTCCCAAGCCGCTAGGTGCCCCGAACGTCCCCGACTGCCTCCAGAGTAGAGCAGTCGGGCAACCCTCAGGGTTGCTGCGGGCCGTTCAGAGAAAGGTTCCCTGGACCAAGTTTCTAGGAGCCCCTCTGCCTCTAGGGCGGCATCCTCCCTGTCCTCCTCTGCCACGGAAGGACTGGTTGTCCGAGCAGGCTGGGACTGCTGCGACTTCGAACCACATCTTCTTCTGACCCTTTGGTTCCTAGAATAGGGCCTCTGGGGTGCAGAGAAGCGGATTCCGACGGCAGACAGCGTCTTCCGTCCTTCTCGCTCTGGGTCAACGCCGTCTGAACGGTCTTGCCAAACAGAGCAGAACCATCAAAGGGGCGTTGCAAAACGCCTTGAAGGGCTCAGAAAATCGCAGTGACGGAGCCAGGCCTGCCGTCTAGTGACCAGTCCTGTCCCCGCAGCTCTAGCGGCGCCTCCGTTGCATGGGAGAGTAGCCGCATAGAAGTATTTGTAACTGACCTAAGAGTGGCCATTTTGGTGGAGTGCAGAACTCTGTCCTCCTCGAAATGGACTCAGGGGATGCAGCGTATTCCTTAATAAGATCTCGCTGCATCCGAATAACATGTGCCAAATAGTTCAGCGCCCTTACCGAGAAGGTCGCCGAACTGAACATCCGCTTCCCCAAGCGGTCCATCATCCGAGACTCCTTGCTCGGTGGGTGGACTGAGGGACTCTCCTGAGCCAGTTCCCTCTTGTGGCCGCCGTCAACATGGCATCTACAGGAGGCCCCTTACTCCAATGGGTCCTGTCGGAGGGGGGACTAAGGATCCTATCCGGTCTTTTGGGAATTGGCTCCACGGTGTCCGGTTCCTTCCACGCCCTGGTGGTAATAAGGTCCACCAGGGGGTCGGCAGGGGACACCCAAGAGGTAGACGGGCCCGTTTGAATGCCTCCAAGAACACGGACTCGTCCGAGGAAGACTTGGGGCAGACCACCCCCTAATACGGAGCATTTCCATGATGTCTCCAAGGAGACATCCTCGGGGTGACCGTGGGGAGCCTTCCTTCCTCCTCCAAGTCCGTGTCTTGAGTGAGAGACTGGGGGGAGTCAATGTGCCTCCTTTGCACGTATGAGCGAGGGCCTCCTCTGGGGGCTGTCAGAGGAGTCCTCCCAAGCAGCAATTTGCCCCATGGAAGCAACTTCGCGCAGAGAAACGGGCTGTCCCAGGCGCCGGATGGTGGAAGCCTCGCCCAGTGCAGAGGGAGCTGGACGGAAGCAAGTGCCGGGGTCCGGAGACCCTCAACAGAGCCCTCTCCACTACATCAAGGCGGGGAGCCGACCTCACCAAAGGATCCGACAATCGGCTCCCCTCGGATCCGAAGAGTGGATCGGAGCCGCGAAGCACTCGGATCCGGCGACAGTGCGCCCGACACAGACGGCGCCAAGGAGCACTGATCCCCGGATCCGGCTCGGATCCAGGCTCCGAGATCGGGTCCGGACGACTGAGGGCAGGGTCGGGTCCGGCACAAGTACTATCGGCTCGACCTTCCCCGGCTCGGCTGCTCGGCTCAGCGGCTCAACCCGGATAGCGGGTCGGAGAAGGAGCAATAGGCTTAAAAGGGTGTTGAGCTCCCCGAGGGGGAGGCAAGAGCACTCCCATCTGCATCTGGGCCTGGATGAACCTTCTCATCATCCGGTCCAGATCAGCATCAGAAAGGCTATGGGTAGATCTGAAGAGGCTACCGAGGTAGGCCTGAGTGCCTCCTCGATAGCCTCGACGGAGATCGTCTCCTCCTCAGGACCCGTGAAAAGCACACAGGGGACCGGAGCCGAAGGAGGAGACAAACAGGAGCCGGGAGAAGCCCGCTTGGCTGGCGGGGCGAAACAGAGGTCTCGCCCGCCGCTTGTGGTGCTTCTCCCTCGTCCTTTAGCAGCATCCCTCTCCACTCCAGAAGCGGGAGTTTGAGTCCCAGGAGCAGGAGGTGGTGCCACAGGGGGAACAACTGCAGCCACAGTAGTCCCCGAAGGAGCGGAGGCGAGCCGAGTCTGGCGGTAAAGACCCGCCAAGACAAGCTTAGACCTCCGCTCCTCAGTGCCCTGGGGTTGAACCCTGCACAAATGGAACAACCAGATGTGAGGTGTTCAACCCCAAGACACTAACCGAGTGTGGCCATCAGCCGGAGAGAGCTTATGGCCACACTCGGAGCATTTCGAAAATATAGATTTAGGCTGGTCAGCCATAATCTATAAAACACTAAAAGTTACAGAAGGTAACTTAAAACAAAAAGACACACAGGCCTACACACACACTCTACGCAACAGCGAGGGGAGGGAATAAAATTTACTTACTTTAACTTAAAATAAACTCAAAATACTCTATATTAAAGGGGAACCTAAACTTTCACACAAATTTAGTCAAACAACCAAAAAAATATCTGTTTTTCACAAGAAAAAGAGTTCACTTAGCTGAGAGCTATGTACCCAAATCCAGTCACCAGCGCGGCAAACGAGATCTGAGGTCATGAGGGTAGAGCAGGGCATTATGGGTGAGGGGAGGAGCTGAAAGCTTGGATCCATAGCTGGAAAACCATGCCGGTTCGGATCCGATATCGGATCCATAACCCACAGGTTGCAGACAAATGAATATCCTACTTCAGATCTGATATTCAAACGTGTACATAGTCAGAGAATGTATATGGAAACAAACCTGTCATTCTAGTACCTCACCCAAAGTGTATGACAGCAATACTCAGCATATGTTGCATTAACACCTGCAGCCTGTCACACCTGTATGTAAGACACAGGTCACATATATAATAATTAATAAACATACCAGTGTACAATATAAGGCCATTTTGTAGTGTAATAATACATGTAAGGGAAAGACCACTGCAGTGACTAAGAATGTTGTGAAAACTACAAAGATATATTAGTTGTTAATTGAACTCTCTCTCACCCCTACCATATGTGCATAATAACCCAATGACACTCCTCAACTGGTATGTGTACATGCCACACTTTTGTTGGGACATATGTCCTAACGGTTTATAAATATTCACATTTGTTTCTATGCATGTGCCATGTGAAAATACACCCATATTGGTGGCCTGTTGCCATCAATGAAACCTGCATGCTCCTGTAATGGCCACTGTTGTTCCATATATGCAAGTGTTCTGCTTGCTCTGCAACTGTGTTAAATCTGGTGTGTTGGGTTAATGGGAATACCTATGCATGCTGTTATAACTAATCCTGAATGCTGTTGACTGTTACTAACCCATATCTGTCATACACCTGTGACAACACAGCTCGTATGGGAAGGCCGGTCCCAGCGGACCCACCTGTCCCACCTCAGCTGACCATGGCACTGGGCACCAGCACATCTGGGGCCCAGCCTGGGGCCTCCTCCTCTGTGGGCCCTGCACCACCTTCGGGTGGAACCGCTGCAGGGGACGGGGCTTGCCCCCCCCTCAGAGTGGGCTCGGAGGGGAACCTGTCACCTGTCAACAGGTCCGGGCCGTTGTGTGTAAGGAGCTCGATCTGGAGTATCGAGACTGGCTACGCCAGCTTGGGGACCGAGTGGCACTAATAGAGGCTGAGCCTGCCCCTCCTACACAGCCTCCAGCACAGCCACCTTCAGAACCGTGAAGGTGCAGTGGTGACTCGCCATGGGTGGGGACCTCAGTCCCATTGCTTCCGGTTGGGGGTTCATGGGCTTGTGACTTCCAAACACCCCCCCGTCCAACGTGTTTACCCCCCACATGTGTCATATACCAGCCCTGTATGCATCTTGTGTGTCTTCTCTGTTAACCTACCCAATCTACCTCCCCAAATATATCTACTACCCCTCCCCCAGCATCCCACTCTCACCTGAAAAAAAAAGGGTAACCTGTTCCCACAAAAAAATCTCGCCCCATACATAGCTGTCCATTTTGCACACATGTCCACTGGACACATGTAATCTGTTGTAATTGGCATCACTAGGAATATATGTTGTCCTCACCCCTCTCCCAGGGGTTTGAGGGTCCAAATGTACCTGCAAATATAGTGTGCAAGCACAGCTGTTGCTGTAGAAGAAATGGGCAGCTATGGACCTTTCCTATACCCTTCCTGCACATGCCTAGCTATTTTCCCTACTGTCTTTCCTTCTTTGTGCCCTGTTTTTCACCACTGTCCTATCAGCCCCTTTTTTTTTCTTTTAAAGGAATTAGCGTGGGTGTAAGCGGCAGTAAGCACTATTAAGCAGCGGTAAGCGGGTATGCGTGGCGGTAAGCTATGCCTACACAGGTTGAGAAATTCAAAGATAACTGACTGTAAAAAAACATAAGCGGAGGTTGGCAGTGCTTACCATCACGCAAACCCGCACAAACCCACTTACAACTGCTTAAAAGTGCCTTAATCACTCTGTAGCCAATGTCCCTTGTTCTGCCCAGCAGCAAAATAAACTGCCTCTTCAAGGCTCGAACCCAGGTTCCTGCACTCCATATACAAAGTGATTTCCCACTAAACCATAGCAGATATACATAATCTGAAGTTTTCACAAACATATCATGCAGCACAATCAGTCAGCAGTAGTTACACAGTTATATGTATTAGAATACATATGTAGAAGGAGATGAAGTCTGAAACACAAAAGTGTTGCCACTAGTTACTGACTTCAATGCTGCAATCATCCATGACAATTGCCAAGTGAATGAGGAACATCAATTGGATATAGATACATACATATGTTCATATGTATGAATATATATGTATATATATATATATATATATATATATATATATATATATATATATATATATATATACACACACAGATGTACATATCTATAGATACATATATATATATATATAGAGATATATATATATATATATCTATATAGCCATATGAGATATATATAGGTACATATATATATATATATATATATATATATATATATATATATATATATATATATATATATATACACACACAAAAGGTATCAGTAGCCATACATATGTAGAAGTAGTGTGGAAGTTCTGGGTGCAAAGTATATCCCTCAGCCACAAGCCCTTTAACTGGCACCTGTGAAATGTGTAGTGTGGTAACCATTCCCATAGATGAGAATACTGACATTAAACATATACCCACTCACAATTCAAAGGACATGACACGACACACAGGTATGCATGCACAGATGACCTTTATTCCTGTACTATACAATAATGTATGCCAGTACTGACACCACATAAGGTTTGAAATATGTAATCAGTCATGAATGCAAGGCCCACACAAAACAGTAGATGCAACCAATGTGTATATATACCATACTATGCTGGCCAGGCCAAGGTCTTCAATTAGTACAACAGTAGAAACAGGATCTGCCTTCAGGATACGTAACAATCAACAATTAGAGATGTAGTTCAGCAGCCTCCAATTACACCCTGCAGTCAAGCCCTAGGGAGAAAAGTAGCATTTGTGTTAATGTCACAGTATCTTATACATAACATTGCTTAACCTAACATCTCACTATCACACTGAATGACCCTCGTCTTAACAGTTATATCCCTGAAAAGGTGCTATAATCTAGGTTAATGGCATAGAACCCCCCCCCCCCATAAAAGGCTGTACAAGGGCAAGGAATACTGTGTACCATACACTTACCTCTGGAATGTACAAGGGCACATATGCGTTCTCCAGCTGTTGCCCCCATATATATGGACTTGACCCAACAGTTGGTGTGGGAGTCCATGACATGACTGGGATGATAGCAGTAATGCTAGTGGTAAATAATGACAGGTCATTACCTAACAACCCTTCCTGTATCACAGCAGGACAAAGACTGGCATATATGTGGAGGACAGAGGCAGAAACATTGGGCCATATTTGCATTATTGTTGTTACACACCCTGGAAATTGCTGGTGTTACAGGATTCATTGCAGCATACCCTTATGCAAGGATATGACATTGAAATACAAATGGATGCAGCCATGTACTGATAGCACTCAACAGACAGAATGCCACAGATATATCTGGGACAATACCTGTGTGGTGCACAGACAAAACCTAACAGCCAATCCCTCTGGTATCATCCGGATAGGCCCACAGTTGAGAGCTATGCAGACAGACAACATTCTGTGAAAAAGTACCATGTACACAGAAACCCTGTAAGAGCAGCAAGATACATTGGACACAACAACACTAATCACGCTGTCTGTAGGTCTGGAACCTTACCCAAATGTGGATTTGGCCTGTGTCTGCAGGTTCTGCTGTAAAAGGTATTGCTACCTGCTGTCTGTAACACTGATGTCCACACACAGGAAGGATGTCATCCATACTGTAAAGGTGAAGGGACAACGCCCACAGAAGGCAGCAATTTATAGTACAGGGTTGCCATGACAGTGGTTATCTGAAGTACCACACAGCAGGCTGCATGCAGTTAGGAACTGGTGGACACTGACTGGTGCAGAGGCCACCACCTGATCATGTGCAATACCAACAAAAGCATGCTACAATCTATTCAAACCAGCTCAATCACTCTACTAGAGAGACTGAGAGAGAGTGAGAGAGAGAGAGCGAGCGAGAGAGAGAGAGAGAGAGGGAAAAAAAACCTTCAAGAAAGATCACAAAGCTCAGGGTTGCGTTACAGCAGAAACAATATAACAGGTATGTGAAACAGATATGCATTTACTGGCATGTAGTATATGAAATAGAATAATAGGATGTATACTGTGAAAGGATGTATATGTGCCATCAGTACTTGTCCCTGTAATGATGTTGTGCTCAGCAACTGCACTGGACAGTAGTGGCAGTCCCTGTGTGCAGTGGGACAAACCTGTCAAATGTGTAGACCAGCAGTGAATGGCAAAGAAGTGACCCATGATATGTGTGTTCTGTAAATTACTGTGGCCAATGGCTGGTGGGGGTATTAATACTGCCATGATAGACACATGGGTGAGAGACCACAACACCTGCAGGACAGTCATGTTAAGTGTAGCATAGCATGCCCAACTACCATAGCAGTATAATATGCTTATCTAAGGTTTGTCATCATATATACCCCCCAATGTCAGTCTGTGTTCACATGTGACACCTGTCTGTGTTGCAGAAAGGCAAAACAGTTCAGCTGTGCAGTAAAGAGGGTACATGAGTGTGGTCCAGATGTTGGTATGCACCCCACATACAGATACATATATGTGTGATACATATTCACAGCTGTGTATGTATACAGAACTACAGACAGTTATACATTCATATAGGTATATAAACAACACAAAATGATATCTACTCATATATGTACATATGTATATATACATACACACACACACACACATATATATATATATATATATATATATATATGTGTGTGTGTGTGTGTATATATATATATATATATATATATATATATATATATATATATATATATATATATATAGATAGATATATATATAGATATATAATAGATATATATATAGATATATATATATATATATATATATGTCAATACATGTCCCCTGCCATGACACCATGACATGTGTGAGAGAACATCACACATCAATAAACAACATACCTACATACCTACACACCAGTACATGGTTGCAAGATGGAATGTGGAGTGTGGTGTGTAACCCATGTTGGGAACACATTGCAATTGTATGAGATGGTGGGATATATATGTTGGTGAAGGGTATTATGCATATATTGGTATGTAGGTCTGGTTAGTTGACAAACAAGACAGCATACAGGGCTGGTATATGACACATGTGGTGGTTAAACACTGTCGACGGGTAGTTACATTTGGAATGTGGAGGCCATTGAGCCCTCACATGGGAACAAAGGGAACATGGTGCCCTCCCATGGACAGTCATGACAGCATCTACATGGACATAAAAGTGCATGGGCTGTGCGCTGGGCAGGAGGGACATGCATGTTGAACCTTGTTTATGTGTACTGCATGCCTCCAGGTGATGTAGCACATACCCCATGTCTCTGTAGAGCTCCCTATGCACAATACCCACAACCTAACTGGGTGACAGACACGTCTGTGTGTGCTCCATGGGGGGGGGACACCATCCCCTGAGGTGGTTCCACATGAAGGTAGTGATGGAACAGTAGATAATGAGGTTCCATGGTGGGTCACGGATGTGATGTGGACTGGTAACATGTGTACATTAGGTTTGAGCAGTGTTCCTGCTGGCAAATAACCCCTACACATACTGGTGTGTAACTGTCATGGGACATATGTGGGCTGTAATAGTCCACACAATCCCAGACCATGTCCAAAAGCATGCATAGATATCCCCAATATCACAGAATGGCAGATGTGTAGCAATCACATAGCAGGCCTACCACATGCATATGTGGAAACATAGTGACAGTGACAATGGCATGCAGGTGAAATATCCTGTAACAGCCCAGCAACTCTAGAGTCCCCACAGGGAGCATGTCTATAAACACATAGCAGAAAGTGTTGCACAATACAATATATGACCCAATGGTACACATACCGGACACATACCACTAGCGTTGTGTGAACATTATGTTGGAGCTGATATGGTGGCGGAAGACTGATATGTGTATTGTATTATGGTAAACTTGACATATGAGTTGCTCAGACATATTTCCATCATTATGTCTTTCAGGGAGTATGGCACACCCGAGGAATCCCACCTACAGTGCCGCTGAGGAGGAGATTATAATCACCAGCATCATCCACAACTATCAGCTGTTCTCACGGACAAGCCAGGACCAACAGGAGAAAACAGCCATGTGGACTGATGTGGTCCGCAGGGTGAACGAGGTGGGGATGCACAGCTGTACTTATGAGCAGGTCCGCCACCATTGTAGTGACCTGCTCTGGCAGGTACGTCACCATGCCACTGTGTGGGGTGATCACCTTGCAATGAGGGGGCCATAACATCCATCCCCCCTCACCAGAGTGGAAGAGCTGCTCATGAGCCTGGTAGCACCTGCCCGCAAGAGCTACAGACTTATACAGTCATGGAGGTGGGTGCTACACACACAGCTGACAAGGAGCATGCAGGTAAGGTTCCAGGACATATCAGTAGACTACTGTAGTGTATGCATCTGTACAGTTAGACCATGCATATGTGAGATGTGGGGTATGTTGCTGTGTAGTACTGTTAAGCAGCAATGCATAATCTGTAGTACTGTGGACTTCAGGTGTTGTTGTACTGTAATATTGCAGCCACCCTGTAGCATTGCCACAGCTGTAGCCAGTGACATCAACTCTATCCCATCTCAATGTAGGTACCTCTGGGATACCAGCAAGGCAGCGGCCGAATGCCAGTGAGTATGGTTTAAGGTTATGCTTGGCAATTATCTGTGCATGTCATAGCTAAGGTGTAGGCCATGTAAACATCTAACACACCTACCCATACTGCATGCTGTAAATGTGCACTGACACAGCACACACCTCACTAATGGGATTACCAGCCTCAAACACATGCAATACACAGTTCATCACAGACAACTGTGGCTACACTCCAGTGCACATTGCCCAGGCACAGCTGACATCTGCCCAACATGCACAGCTATGTCATACACAGAGCAGTTGAACATGCCACATATAAAGACATCCCACTCCCTCTTCTAATACGCTCCAGGGTCCTAAACCTCATCAACACATTACACAGTACACACTGGAGGGATAGGGCCCTGTCCTGGGGAATCCCCACACTCTGGAACGGACTACCCATTCATGTCAGGCAATGCTACTCATTGGCCCTTTTTACAGAAACATTTGGCAATTGGATGGGAAATGGGGAATTCACCCTGGGTAGTATGTCTGTGCCACAGCCTGACAGGGGCACAGGGGAATAACATTAGTGGGTGGTTCATGGGTGGGAACCACTGTGGCTAGGCTTATGTAGGCCCTAGGACCAATAGACCAACACTCACCTATGAACCTATGTGTCCCACAGTCACATCAGCCAGGGCTCAATCATGGTCAATAATGGTCTCTAAACTCGCCATGGGTACAGTACATTGTGTCTGTAGTTGGTCTAATGGTAGTCTACCACTCATACATGCACCACTGATGATGCCATATGTGAATACACATCAAGCATTCACTAAACACATGTGTCCACATGTGATCCAGAAACACACAGATGCTGTAAGCAGCAGCAGAAACACAACTGACACACAGATACACATCCTGCAATGGTGTGTACATCCATGAGGTATGGTGCACAGTACATGCCAGGGTGCTGAACAGATGCACAGCAATGCTGTGGACATGGGTGCTGTGAGTTCCAGGGGGAGGGCCATCACCTACAAACAGAAACAATGCATTACAACCATGTATAATGTTGGTAATGAGGACTGACTACAGTTGCACTGCATGCTGTTGAGCGCCACCAGTCCTGCATGCTGATGTATATAATTACAGGTATGTGTGTGATACTGTACTGCACCATCGCCTGCTATTGTGTGTGTTATGGGAGTGCAGGAGTTGTCTGTAGGTGCTGTCTGGTGGAGTGTATGGGTTGTCATGTATGTCGACTGCATGTGTGTATGTCTGTGTGTGTGTATGTGTTTGTGTGTGTGTGTGTGTGTGTGTGTGTGTGTGTGTGTGTGTGTGTGTGTGAGTGTGTGTGTGTGTGTGTGTGTGTGTGTGTACTGTTTAGCAGTGTAGTACAGGTCTTACAGTCTGTTCGCTGTTTTCCCCTCACAGGTGGCAACATGGAGCTGGGCTCCCCCACAGGGAATCTGATGTCACTGATACAGACAGTGACCATGACAATAGGTTTGTTGAGGCACAGGAAGGGTCATCAGGAGCTGTCGCTGGACCACCAATTGACAACCCACACTTATCCATCACAACCTATGCACATAGTCACACTACCTCTACATACCTCATCACCATTGGCCTTAGCTGAGGGACAGCCAATGGTTGGCAGTGGCCAGGACAGTGTGGTATCTATGGCACATGTGTCAGGACACAGCAGCCATAGCCAGATGTCTGGTGGGTATCACATAGGCAGATGTTTAGGGGTGCTTGTCGGAGCACTGATGGTCATCGTGGCCCTGGCAGATGTGCCACATCTATTTCAACCACACGCATGTTCCAAACTGTCATGGAGGCACAGGCATGAATGGAACGGTACACCAGGCAGGGTCTAAGGGTGCAGAGGGCTCATCACACTTCTGTAACTGACAGCATCCATGACCTAGCAGGTGCCATCTGTAATTACACCGAGCTCATGGATAAACGGTGGGGTGAGACATTGGATCTCATCCACAATGTCATCTCCATGCATCAGGACAGGAAGGGACAGTTGCGACGGCCACATGGACGTATGGCAGCAACATCAGCAGCTGGAGGTTGCCGTGGATGTCCGACCAGTCACAGCCACTCCCGTAGTGGCAGTACCAGCCCCAGCACTGTGGGGGGGCTGTCCACAGACCATCATAGTAGACCACGCGCACATGGCCCTGGCCAGTCCCAGGAGGGACCTGGATCCAGTGGACATCTGTCAAACTCGGGGGACAGTACTCAGTCTGGCTTTGTACCTGATACTGCCTGTAGCACCCCTGCCAGGCACAGGTCCCTTGTCCAAGGCCAGAGATGGTGAACTGCAATCCCTGCCAGGTACAGTCTGCAGCTGTCTCACAATTCCCTGTATAGAGCAGCCACATGGAGGAACTGTGTGCAAGCAGACACACACACACACACATAAACAACAAACCTAGGGCAACCACATACCTGCACACACAACATCAGCAGTGGCCCATAACAGTACTATGCCTCCACTCACACACACACACACACACACACACACACACACACACACACACACACACACACACACACACACACACATGTTGTCAATTTTATGGCTCAGCCTAGGCCTCTGGCAAACCAGCAACACACCCTGTGCATATGATGATACCTGTGCCACTCCCTGACATCCGTAACATCAATGCAGGGACAGGCTAACAAGGTGCTGATGCACAGGGTGACTGTACAACAGTGTAGCAATGGAATTATGTGTAGCATGTTGTCAGCAGTAAAGTGAAATGCTAATATCTTGGAAGGTGTAGCTGTGCAGCCATGATGCATCATAGCTGTAATTAACAATGTTGTACTGTTGTCACCAGTATCTATTCTGATTGTGTTGTGTTTGTCCATGTGCCACATGGTTGATGGGTGTAGTGGTCTCAGCAGGCCTTCTACAATGGACACCAGTAAGTGTAGTGGGTGGTACACATGCCATGGCTGGGTACAACACACAGCGCCTTTGGTTTGGATGCAGTACAGGTACAAGACTGTACACATGGAGGTATGTCCCCATGCAGGTAACACATCTGTTGCACATGCAATCCCACCAAGACAGGATAGGCACACCCACACAGTGCTATATATGCAGTCTGCAATGTGGATGACATTGAACATGCTAGGTGTATGTCCAACTCCCCACTCTACTGCGATCCTCACCTAAGTAACATGTGTGTGCCAATGCCGGTGGCATAGCCCTACCATTAGGAGGGTGTGAGGTGCTCAGCTACTGTGAATGGTGTAAACAACAACTGACAGCCTGATTGCATACACTGTACAGTATTACAGACAGCTATGTGGGGGGATAGACACAACAGTTACTGCAATAATGGCAGTTGTGTCCACAACAGCCACACCCAGTGAGCTATAGCAACCCCAGTAGTGCTGCACACCTCAACAGTGTGGAGGAGGACATTGACACATCTATGACCTATGAGAGACTGTATTTCCATGGGATGGCACCTGTGGAATGTTGGCATATGCCAAGCAGTCCTGGTAGAAACATATTCTATGAACGGAGGTAGATACCTTAACAACTACACACATTTCTACATGCGGGATGGTGTAAAAAAGCCTGCTATGATCTACATAGGCATTGTGCACCTCCTAAACCCCATCTACACCTGTCATGATTGGGTAAAAGAGGTATGCCAGGTTCAGGTTGTATTCTCTACCTTTGACATGTTCAACATTGGTGGGGTCCCATGTGTTGAGATTACCAGTGACATTGGCCATGGGTTCATTGTTGATATGTTCCATGTCCCTGCAGACCAGGGTCATCAGGCTACTGGGTGGTAGTTCCCAGCTGACATGGTGGATTTGTGGTCGTCCCTGCCAACATTGGTGAATCCATTGTCAGGTGTAGGCCTATTGGATCATATGAGGGATCCCAGCTACTTACTGCACCTGCCCAGGGGGTTCCCCCAAGCATGACACGTCACTTGACTGTACTGCATGATATGTTAGTAATGCCAGCCTTACATCCTACAGGTGGGATGGAGTACTGTTATCATGTACTGCCCTTGTCGTGTAGGTTCCTGCTTATGGGATCTGCTAAGGTTGGTATTGTATTGCAGGCCAGACGTGTTTGGCTGGGGAGGAATACCTATCTGTGCCAGATGTATGTTGTTTGGGTCTCTCAAACCCATCAATGGTGCATGTAGATATATATATATATTGTGGTTACGTTCCCAGTTCCATCTACAGATGTATGTCCATATATACCTATATTGATATATATATGTGTTCACCTTTGACAGGGAGGCAATCATTCCCTCGAACAGCCCTTTATGCAAACTGAAAGGACTAACCCGTAATTTCTTACTGCACCACAGTTAAAAACACTGCAGTTCTAAAGGCACCTTCGCTGACTCTCTAACTGCAAGTTGGAATACATATCATAATGCCGGGGGGCATGCCTTCCTTCTCCCCCTCCTCTAGGGGGATGGGTCCCCCACAACCCCCCTACTGTGATGTACTAACTCCTAGCATGCACCACAGTGGGGATAGGCAATTATTCCCCATCACCACTATAGTGGCATCCGCAACCAAATTGCCTAATCTGCAATGAGTGAATGCATAGTGACGTTCGCTCATTGCACATAAGATGCATGTATTGCAAGATTGTGCAATGTTGAGAACATGCTTTTGGCCTTCCAACTTTCGTACACATGTATTTCTCCACACACAAATACATCTACATGGCGGAATACATTCCCTGTAGTGTTGTATACCTGGGCTGGATGATATGTATGTGAAAAACATCATATTGTGATTATCTGCCATGGCTTAGTGGTAAATCACTTTGAGTATGGTGTGCAGCATCCTGGTTTTGAGCCTTGCAGGAGCTGTTTATTTTGCTGCTGGGCAGAATACACAAACCTGCTTAGAACTGCTTTAAGGTGCCTTAATCACTCTCTATCCAATGGGCCTTGTTCTGCCCAGCAACAAAATAAACAGCTCTTGCAAGGCTCAAACCAAGAACCCTGCATACCATAGACAAAGCGATGTCCCACTAAGCCATGACAAGTACACAGATATTCAATGTTTCAGAAACATATCAGCCAGTCCTGTCATGCAATAGTACAGAAATGTATACCAATATCTAGATGTCTGCATGTGTAACTATATTGCAACCTTAACAGATACAACATACCCATATATGTATAGATATACATATATATAAATATATATGTTGTTTTACTAACTGTATACATATATATCACCATCTATGCACATATACTTATATATCTGTTAGCAGATAAATATATCTATATAGGTATATATGGCCATACATCTGTAGATAGCAATTGCAGATTAACAAATATGCCTAGTCCACATGCATCGTTAATGGGTTTGAGAGGCCCCACACATTATACATCTTGTATGAATAGGCATCCCCCCACAGCCAAACACATGCGCCCTGCATTACACTACCAAGTACAGTCTGCCTCCCATCGGGCATGTAATATGTGGAAGCCATCAATGTCCCCAGGATACAGATACACAGACACATATATGCAGATACAGATATATATATATATATATATATATATATATATATATATATATATATATATATACATGTGAGTACACATACACACACAGATATATGTACAGTAAGATACATATGTAAGAGGTGCACACAATATGGAACAGCCACTATGCCTACAGTTAACACCTGAACAACTGGACACTGTATGGGCGACACATACTAATATCAATCATTGTCTGCAACATTAACCCATAGAAAGGTCATAGGAAAGACAACACACACATGTTTGCAGACATGGGAATCCTTTAACTGTGTACTATAACAGTTCTATATGCCATATCATATAGCTGTTCAAATACTGACAATCATATAAATGGAGTACTGCAACTGTGAAACAGTTACACTAATACAGTAGTCTGGAAAGGTTCACAACTGTTGCTGTCCAGGCCAAGCCCTTCAGAATGTACAATAGTGCAGACACATTAGCCACAGGGTACCACACAATCAACAGTATGTACTGCAGGTGTGTAGTTCAGCAGCCTCTATCTACACTCTGTGACGTTTTGTGATCAAATGGGTTGTACCTGGTACATAACAAGACATAATGCACAGAACAGTCTGTATGGCAGGAGGCAGTGGGCTTGCATTACCCCAAGTCATGTAAGTAATGTCAATATAGGTGGAGTATACCATACTGTACATCCACATACCTTGTGGCAGCTCACCCTTGATACCCCCACATTTTGTAACAGCCTAGATCATTTATGGTGCTCCCCACCTAGACTCAATAATACAAGCCCATATATCACTTTTACATACACTGGCCTCTGCAGTGCATAAGGGCGCACATGTGTTGTGTAAGTGATGCCCACACATGTATGGCCCCAGCCCCACTGTATGTGTTGGGGTTACAACAGCAGTGGACTAATGGCAGCAATGGCAGTGTGATATACTCACAACCCACTACAGAACAACCCCCAAAACATGACATATGTGCAAAGCTTGGTATGTAGATGGGGACAGAGGCTGGAACACAGGCACATATGTGGAACACTGTTGCCATACGCTAAGCAAGGTGCTGGTGTTACAGGATAGTCTGCAACATACCCTTAGTCAGGGAATTGAGGTTAGATATAGACATGGATGTAGCCATGTACTGATTGCACGCAACACACACACTGCCAGTGTAATATCTGACACAGGACCTGTGTGGTAGACGGACAACACATGATAGGCATACCTCTGTCCAGCAAGAGGTTAGGCCCACAGTAGTGAGCTATGCAGACAGACTGCATTCCAAGGTACACTAGTATGTATACACACACACACACACACACACACACACACACACCCTGTAACACCAGTACTATGCAAAGCATTACACAACTCTACCCACTGTCTGTCTGCAGTTCCTGATCCTCCTGCAAATATGTGTCCGCTCCGAGTGTGCAGGTTCTCATGTAAGAGGTATTGCTACTGCTGCCTGTATCACTGATGCCCACAGACAGGACTGATGTCCATCACACAGGAAATGTAAAGGGACCACGACCACATGCTGTAGGGATTTATAGTGGGTGGTTGCCATGACAGTGGTAATTCAATGTAGTACACATGTGTAATTATATATATATGGCTATCTGAATAAGTATATGTACATATATTTCCACCATATGTCCTGGACATGGAATGTAAACATACACCAGCCCCTACAGTCCCAAAGTCGTAGTGGAAGGGGATGACAGGTATGTATAGCAGGTATATTACTAGACTGTTGCTACTGTCATTGGGATTGTCTTCACAGACATGGTGTGTGTGGATGCTGACATCTGCTTATAACATGTGTGCCATTGGCGACTGACAGACATGCTAAGGAAAGCATTATAAGGTACCACTGCTAGCATGTAATGCCCCTGTGGAGCACAGCAGAGATATTGGCCACTATATGTGGAACTTTGGACACATCCTGTACAGTCCTGTACAGTCCAGAGGTATACACATGATCCCTTAGTGTACCACATGTGTACCAGGCCTGACAATATGGATGTAGACAGCCATGTACATGGGTATAACACATAACGACTGGTATTTATTTGGCATCATAGGATTCACACACCCCTGTCTGGCCTGACACATAATGACTGCTGGTACAGGGGTGTCATGGACACATACCACCAACCGGATATTGACATACATCTGTACAGCATCCCACTGCTCTGTCTGACATACATGACATTTAAGGGAGGCCCAACAGCAGTACATCTGGCATGTATATGCACATAACATCCCACTGGTTAAGTACACTAAGCTGCTAGGCATGTAACAATGCACTGTACAGGCTACAGGCAGACTGCCTCAACACTGGCCTACATCTCGGATGGGGTAATGCACATGTACCTGCATTTATAGCAGGCTCAACAGCCATATCACATCACATGATGAGATACACCTGTGTGACAGTGCATAACCACAACCAATGTAAACACAACCACAGCCACATATGGTAAGCTAGCATAATATTACAGTATATGGACTATCTGTTCTACACCATCCTCATATGTGCCACTCACAGAATGACCCTACATATACTGAGATGTTACACAGTTTGTTATGATGGTTGTCTGTGGTATGGGACATGTGTGTGTATGGCCCTACAAACATGTACAGCAAAATGGTACCATACAGTGGGCAGCATGTAACATCTGAGAGAAGGGGAACTAGAACAATGACATCTACCACAGTCTGTACACAGGCTGAAGTAAATATTAACAATACACACACTGCCGACATTCACCATCACTACACAGACCTCAGTACTGTACAATCCTCCACAGAATGTCCAGCTTATGTCATGAAATATAACCACTACTGTACATGACATGTGTAGCAATCTGATATATCACTGGCTTGTTTTCAGATATGATGACAGTATTTATGGTGTACAGCACATATGAACCACTTCATGCATGCCATATGTACAAAGGTTGACAGAGGTGTGGCTGACAGCACATACACAGGGCCAGTATACACATGTTGCTGTGATAACCTCATATATTTTCCATTGTAACAGGGTTTGTTGCAACATATGTCCTATGAGGGATATGACATCAGTAACTGTCACGGTCTTCACCATCTACAGACTGCAATCCTCACACTACCTTCTGCATTCCACAGATTGATGCACTGTGGCTAACACATGAAACCATAGGCACAACACTGCCCAGACTGCAGATGACCCTGCAGATGGGGATTCCTCATATACATGGAACTGACATGGGAGGTATTGTGATGTGTATGACAGGCATATCCAGACAAACACTGTTAAACCAACATTACTCCAAATGCAGTATAGCAGCACTTACAGTCTGTAGTCAGGTCAGGCACATCCCCCTCCTGTTGGTTGCCCTCTTTCCACAGTGTATGTTGTTAGAGGTAAATCCCCAAGCCATCTGGGATGCTGTTTGCCAAACATCAAATCTAGTTCCTGCTTACAGTGACTGCAAAGGCCCAACACCACCAAAATGTTCCTAGGTATTGCAGTGTATTTCCATACAATTGGCTATGGGAATGTTACCACAGCTGTTCCACATGTAATCAGCTAGGGGAGGGCTGCAATTTGTGCAGAGGCCATCAGCTGATAATGAGCATCACGTAAAATACACATGCTGCTGCCTATGCAAGGCAGGTGTGGGTCTCCACATCTACCAGAGAGGGAGTGGAGGAGGCAGACAGAGACAGATACATGTCAGGGAGGGGTGGGAGGGTAAAACTGAAGCATGTTTGTGTCACATGCCTACCAGCACAGGGTACCAAACCCCCAACAACTATGTAGTGCTATCATAGATCGATGCAGTTATTGGATGCACCACATGGGTTTCCTGATGTGGAGCATTCAGAACATATATGTGAGGGTGATGACATCTGCAAAGGGGATACGGTAGATATACGGTAGGTGTCGTACACATGCCTGTCTGCATGAACAGGTGTCAGTGTCAACACAGGCACACTCACACAGGGCCGCACACACATTGACACACTTGGCAGGGCCAGGAGTGCAACTCATCAGTAGTGGGATTGTCACAACACATCAATGTGCTGGTATCACATGCACCACATGGGTCATATGGAAGCCATATGGGCAAAGAGTATGAGGAGATGTCAGACATCAGACAGCATGCTTCAGTATGCCCTGGGGGTTGTAGTGAGTGTGGATGTAGACATACACACCATATAACACACACACATGAACACACAGGATGTCAGTTCTGACATGCATGGGTGCATGTCTACATGGGTGTGTGGTGGCCAACTGTGCCAGCAGGCTGTACAAGGGTAGGCAATGGGTATACCATGGCATCAGGCCACATGACAATGGTCTGCATTGTGGTTCAGGCCTGGAGTTACTGCATTTGCCCGCACAGGTGGGTATTTGCATCCCCCATCCAGTCAGCTAAGTGACTATTGTGTGTGGCCACTGTACACCACATGCCATGTACATGTTCCTTAGTCCATGACATGGATGGTGTCTGGGATGTGTCCACCTCCCACATGCATGTACAGTGACATGTGGAACTGTACCTGGGGTGTCTGGCCCATGTTGTGAACACAGATTATCATCAGATGTGCCAGTCTTGCCCACCTGTGGCAGGAACTGGTAATGTGCAGCAGGTTTACTCTTCACCTACATTGATAGCATGCCAACAGCATTCCCTGATGTCAGTGTCATCTGTCCATAAAGGGATGTTGTCAGGCATGGTATGTCCATTGTGAGTCACATGTGAAGGTACCACAGGTGGTGCAGGTGTCCATTGGGGAACATGGTGGAGGTGCACTGTCTGCATGTACGTACATATTGGACAGATGGGTAGGGTGACATGCCCTCTGTAGCCCACTGCTATCACTGCATGGTTACTATCAGTGGCCAATATGCAGTGTATTAACCACATATTGGCTGTTGCCTAGGCATGTGTGTGCATATGACAGATGGGTTAAGTGTGTGCTCTGGGTAATAGTGGAGTTGCTAATTTGGATTGGCTGGCCTTGATGTCACATGTATGGGTATGGCTTTGTATCCCAGCCTCCCAGCTACTTTACATTTGTTATCCCTGTATGGTTGACATTGTGACATATAGTAGGGCCACCATAAAAGTAATTAGCAAAACTTCCTCCACATTGGCCACACACTCACCTCTACAAAGGATACGAGTGACATACACACACACACACACACACACACACACACACACACACACACACACACACATGCGCACACACACGCACGCACACCTTTCATGTCTGGGAGTTGAGCCCCTATCTAACTAGTTTATTACACTACAGCACTACGCAGTTATAGTACACGCCATGGATATTACTGGAGTATTTCTTCCCCAAAGGTGTATTTCACAGTGACTGATATCAGGATTACCAAAGTAGGGCATTTCACCTGTAATGCAAGTGACTTGCCTAAAATGCATTGTTCCCTACACAAACAGTGAGACACACACAAAACATCCACAACTGTCATATGTGGGTACAGAACCCCTGAACAAGGCTTATATTACACCACAGCATGGAGCAGTTATAGGTTGCACCACAGGGAATTTTCTCCCCAACGTTGTATTTCACAATGAATGAAATCAGCAGGATTGGCAAAGTAGGGCATTTGAATTGTACCGCAAGTGAGTGGCTTATGATGCATCGGTCCATACACAGACATTGAAACACACGCAAAACATCCAGAACTGCCATGGGTGGTGATGGAACCCTACCACAGTTCTAAATCATACTACAGCAGTACACAGTTACAGGACGTGCTATTGACATTACTGGGCTATGACTTTCCCAGAGGTGTATTTCTAGGTGAGTGACATCAGCAGCCTTGTTATCGTTGGGTATATGAATTCTAAGGAGTGTGTGTGAGACCTAAAAAGCATTGTTCATCACTCAGTCATACACAGACAGAGACACACAGATTCGCACACACACACAATTTCCAAGTCTGGGGTTAGAACACCTACCTAATTACTTTATCACACTACAGCAGTTACAGGATGTGCTACAGAGATTACTGGGCTATGATTTCCCCCGAGGTGTATTTCTAGGTGAGTGACATCAGCAGCCTTGCCAAAGTTGAGTATATGTATTGTATGGGGTGTGAGTGGCCTAGAAAGCATTGTGGTCTACTCAGTCAGACATACACACACACAAGCACACAGTTGCCAGGTCTGGGGTTACAACACCTACCTAATTACTTTATCACACTACAGCAGTGCGCAGTTACAGGATGCGCTATAGAGATTACTGGGCTATGATATCCCCAGAGGTGTATTTCTAGGTGAGTGACATCAGCAGCCTTGCCAAAGTTGAGTATATGTATTGTACGGGGTGTGAGTGGCCTAAAAAGCATTGCTCTCTACTCAGTCAGACACAGACACACACACACACACACACACACACACACACACACACACACACACACACACACAAGCACACAGTTGCCAGGTTTGGGGTTAGAACAACTCCCTAACTACTTTACCACACTACAGCAGTATGCAGTTACAAGACGCACTACGGAGGTTACTGGGCTATGGTTTCCCCAGCCTTGCCAAAGTTGTGTATATAAACTGTATGGAGTGTGAGTAGCCTAAAAAGCATTTCTCTCTACACAGTCAGAGACCGAGACACACGCACACAAACACACACTCACACAGTTGCCAAGTCTGGGGTTAGGACTACTACCTAACTAGTTTATCAGTACAGCAGTACGCAGTTATGGGATGCACCATGGGGATTACTGAGCTACAGCTCTCCCACAAGTGTATTTCACAGTGGATGACCTCAGCAGGCTTGTCAGATTCTGCTATGGGGAGGGCAGTGTGTGCATGGGCTGTAACCCATTCATGTAGGGGTTGTCATGCCGCATGCGGGCACACATGGGGTCATATGCCACAGTTACATGTATACAGCTACTAGGTGACTACTTCCTTGTACAATCATGTTGCACAGCTGGCACGTGCAACACTCCGTCATGCTGACAGATACTGGTGGCTAGTATCTGCAATGAGTGACACCTGCACCTCATGTGTTTGGGAACCTTTGGCTGTGTGCTGGGTGGGATAGGCCCAGATGATTCCTTGTCATGGTCACTGTCTTCAACACATCTAAATCCATCTACCTGTGGCTTATTATAGTATGTTTTCCTTACATATATGTCTGTATTCCTATCCACTGTGTGTGCAAGGCAGGAGTGGTGTACACTGACATGTGTCTGCACTAAGAACTGCAACTGCCAGATATGTCCGGTCCACTGGTGTTTGCTGACATGGCCTTCATGTGTTTAAGTGTGTGAGCATGCCCAGTATGGCCATCTATATTGCATGTGTGGATCAAGTCCAGGTAGTTTGTACTGCAGTGCTGTCCTTTGTGTTGTACACCGACAGGTAGAATGCTGTGTCTGCAGGGTATTCATCGGTCATTTGGCATTGACTGTTGCTACATTTCTGTATAGCGGGGGGACGACACCTGACTGTTTCTACATTTCTACACAGGGGTGAGGGGGGGCACACCTGACTGTTACTATAAGTGTACATAGGATGGTGGGGCACACCTTGCACTTTTACACATTTGCTAGGACTGTACTGGTATGTTGGGTACACCATTTCATTCTGTAGTCTTACCTATCATGATGGCTAGAGGCATACCAGTGTACTACAGATCTTAACTTTCACTACCTACATATTAGTTTCTGACTTCCGAGCCTTCACAACTTACATCCAACTGTCTGGCCTGTTGTAGTCTGTCTATGTTGGCCTGGGGTAGGGGTTACTCATGGGGCTCATTCAGAGGCCATAGTACAGCATTTGTTTGTGTTTGTCTACACCTATCCTGCTGGCTGTGACTGTTGTTGGGTATGTGTCCCCCCAACTGGCATGTGTGAGTCACTTACCTTGTGGGTGTCCCAGTATTGAGGGTGGTGCTGCAGGGCTGCCGATGTCAGATGCACATAATACACTCCCTGTACATGGTTGAGCACAGGTAGTGCCATGCTTGGCATCCCTTTTACTGTATATGCAAGTCAGAGACAGGTGTCATTCCCTGGGTCCCTACTGTGTCAGTACATGAGCTATGCATTGCCTCTTTGCCAAGGCCAGGGCATACTGGGCACACCTCCTTCTGCCTACTGGGGCAGGCTCAGGTTGTTCCTCCTCTGAGTCACTCTGCGCCTGTGCAGGCATTGGCACTGTTGGGGGCAGTGTGGCCCTGTCCCATGCTGTTCCTGCTGCAGCTGTTTCTGCAGGATCATATTGTGTTAATGGCACGTACAAGGACAAGTTGGGTACATATAGTTGGTGAGTACTGCAAGGCTCCACCAGATGTGTCCAGGCACCAGAACCGTGACTTGAGATCCCAAACACACACTCTATTGTGATTCATGCTTGTGTGTGTGTCTCATTATGGAGTTCTTGTTCAGGTGTGTGTGCATTTCTGATGGGTGTCATCAGCCATGGCACCAGTGCGTATCCAGCATCCCCCACTAGGTGACTGTGTGGGATGTCCCCACTGGCAAATGTCTGGTACAGCTGCATCAGATGCCAGATGTGGGAATCATGGTAGCTTCCAGGGCAGCTAGCACACACATTCATTATTATGCCTTGGACATCGCACACGACCTGTCAGTTGATGGAGGGGAAGCCCTTGCGGTTGATGTAGACCCTACCTTGCTCACCTGGTGGTGCTTTAATGCATATGTGCATGCAGCCTATTGCACCCACTACCTCAGGGTATTCTGTTATTTGGTGGAAGAGACTCATATTGCCGGCAACGCCTCACGGGTGATGGGGAAATATATGTGCTCACCGACATGTGCTGACATGGCATCCAGGAAATGGTGGAGTACCCTGGATGCTGATACCTGTGAAATCCCCATCATATCCCCAGCTGGCCTTTGGAAGGTACCTGTCACTAGTATTCTTAGGCCTACACATACCTTGGTATCCACTGGGATGGGTTGCCCTCTGTTAGTACTGTGTGTCAGGTGTGGCCAGCACAGCTCAACAATTTGCTGTAGAAGGTCCTTGTCCACCCTATAGCGCTCCACTATCTCCAGCTCATGTAGCCCTTGGTAGGTTATCCTGGGACTGTACACTATTCTCCGTCTCCTCACTGTGGGTTGCTCAGCAGCATTTACATCCTCACCACCCTCAGCCTCTTGCACATGCTGGTTTATGATAGCAAAAGCAGCCCCTAACATTTTTTCTCTTGCTTTCGTTTTGTAAAATTTCCCTGTCTGTATACACCGTTGGTGCAGAGTTTTTGGGAAAAACAAGGGGGAAAGGTGTTTGCATAGTTTATAGTTTTGTGCTGGGCTGGTCTGCTGACTGTGTAATTGGCTGATTCTGATACATTTCACCTGTCAGCTAAACTAGTTCTCCTTGATTACCTTCCTACTGCTGTTTTTCCTTCCCATTGCCTCCCTGTTTAGGCCCGTGTGTGCCCCATGCAAATGGAGTGCTCAAATGTGCACAGAGCTGCTTTTTCCTGGTTTAACTTCCTTTTTCTTCCTATAAAACTTGGTGTGCAGCGCGCACACTTGCTTACACTTTGTAAAGATTGCTAGGCAGGTTTAGACACACCCCTAGCAATCCCAAGCCACAGGTCTCCAATCCACTTACAGTATGCCTGACACCCCCCCATGATATCACCTATATCCTAGTCTTGCACCCAGCTATTTATACTATTACACTCTTGGGACCTGTCTCACATCCTGGGAAAATCTGGGATTCAATAACCTTTCCCTCATTTGCATAGGATTGCCTGCTAATGCATAGTTACATGTTCCAGACTGAGCCTCCCCCTTAGCAACCATTACTCACTGGCCAGGTTGTCTTCTGCCTGCCATTGACTTGCATGGCAGAATGCTGATTTCAGTTAGAATGCTTATTTTAAGTTTATTTTATTATTTTCCCCCAATCCCGTTTGTGCGTCGCTGCCCTATGCTTAAACAGGCGAGATCGGCGAATAAAAATTAAAGGTTGTTTCTTTGATTTTTCTAACAGTTTGCAATGCCAATGGCCTTCTACTTGGCCATTGGCATGTTTCCTCAATGATATGCAGCCTTTATTTGGAGCTGTCATAGCTCCGTTTTGTAGATTGCAGAAATGTACTTGGTTACTAACCGAGTACATTTCTGCACACTGTACTCATCCTGCACGGACAGCTGCCAGCTTCCTGGATCAAATATTACCCTCATTTGCATGGTTTACACCTGCAAATTAGGGTAATTTACATACAGGAGCTCAGTCCGTGCAGGATTAGTCTAAGAGCTCACGTGCACGTCCCGGGAGCTCGTTCCTGGATTGCACGTCGGCCATATTGCCGAAAATTGCTCTTAGACTAATCCTACACGCTATAACGGGCTTCGTAAATCTGGGGGGTTGTGTTTTGCAAGGATGGAAACCCCATGCACCCCCTACACCTGATGCTAATTATATATACTAATTCTGAAATTGCACAATGTCAGGATGTCAGAGAAAGGGCATATTTCCCAACCCAGAAATCTGCTCTCACATATCTGTTGACATTCTGCTTAGTCGTCCAAATTTTGTCAACTAAACAGATGTCAAAAAAAGTTAGTGTTGACTAAATTCAGTGTTCCTGTAGAAAAAAAAACTATATATATATATATATATATATATATATATATATATATATATATATATATACACACAAACACACACACACACACACACACACATATATATATGCACACACACATATATATATATATATATATATATATATATATATAAATATATATATATATATATATATATATATATATATATACATATATATATATATATATATATATATATATATATATATATACACACACACACACACACACACACACACACACACACACACACACACACACAGCATTAATTGATATACTGACCTAACAAAACACAGAGATTGATGTCAGCATTTCAAATAATAAAACCAAAACACAGCAGATCACAAAAGCAAAGCAAGCACTTTCATTTTATTATCTATTATCTGTGATCTGTTTCTGAAAACTGATAGTGATACTGAAAGAGCTTTTCTAAGGCAAGGTTTAGGGCTGTACTTAGAGGTGAGGTTAGAGTTATCGTGCATTATTAAGATTCAGCAGAAAGGCCTCACCCCTTTGCTGCATTGCTATGTTAACCATAACCTTAACCCAAACCCCACCCCTGTCCCTATCCCTAAAACCAATCATGTACTTTACATTACAAAATTCTTTCTGTAGGACTGTCAATATACCAGGCACTGTAGTACACACAGACACCAGCACATATACACAAGACTCCATACTAGATGCTCTAGTGCATACCACAGACACCATCACATATGCACAGCACTCCATACCAGACACTCTAGTGCACACCACTGACACCATCACACATGCGCAACACTCCATCTAGCCCCTTACTTAGACCTCACTCTAATCGTCATTTGAAAACACTTGCAGACACTTTCCCACTTCTTATTGCTGAAACTTACAGAATATCTAAATGTTTTCACACAAATATCCAGCCACATACATCAACACAAATGCACATTACATCTGTCCCCTTACTAAGTCCAGACTCTATCCTTAAACAACAAACATTCACACACACTTACAGCTTCTAATCTCAAAACTTTTGATATATCTGAAAGTTTCAAAATTAACATCAACAATTCACACTCACCTGATACAATTCATCTTCTTCCTTTTCACATCTGCAAAATGACATATGTACATGCACACAAAAGTACTCTTAACAATATGTGCTATCAAACAAAAGGGCACTTGAGGAACATACGATACACTTTATTTTGCTGAACCATGTATTTGACAGAGTAAAGGTAACCCCCCCACACACACACACGTGTGTTTGTGTGAGTGTGATGTGTATATATATATATATATATATATATATATATATATATATAGGTGTACCTGAAATGATCTAAACAACATAAGAATAAAAGTAAAACGATCAACAGAAAAATATCTAAACTGAAAAATACTGACAAAACTGAAGTTATACTAGGAGAGGATTAATGCCCTTTCCCACTGTTGTCTGTGTGTGTTGAAACATGTGACATAATCTAACCACATATAAAACTACTGAAAAATCTTACAAAAATTGAACCACGTTTTCTCAATGTTTTTGCTAGGGGCTAAGGCACCTTGCACTCCCCCACCAACAACTAAAGTAAAAAACGCAACCAAATTAAACCCACTGAAGAGGGGGGCTTCACCCACTATCCCCCCACAAGCTAAGTATACCAACCCTGAGATTGCACAACAGTGGAGAAAAGGGCAAAGTTCACCATGGTGGTCAGGTGGTTAGTCTCCCAGAGGAAAAATACCATGTTTCCAGTGTCTGTTATTTTAAGCTTTCAACAAAGTGGTCTTGATGATGTGAAAGTCGATGAACGGTGAGTTGACTATATGAAGTAGATCTGTACGTGCATGCTGAAGTACTATGAGTAACAGCTAACAAGATCCACACCCCCAGCCAAATGCCTGGCTCCTGGACATTTTGCAAAAAAAAAAAAAGTCATAATGTTTGGCACTTAGCTTAGAAAAGGCTGCTACCTGTGGTCTATCCTATATGGAGACTTTAAAAAGACTGGAAATCTGCTTTTTTTTACTGCACTATGTCTTTGTTTGAATACACAACTTCAGGAGCTGATCTCTGCTCTTCATCACCGCAATTATCATAGTTCCCTTTTTGCAAAAGGGTTGCTTGTAACACTTCTGCATGCTCATCATTCTGAAATGTATAACTCTTGCACAGATGCTTAAGATTTCTCCTAAATAGTATACCATCTTCCCCACAAACTATACAGAATTTTGGTCCTTCTTCTTTACCAGCTACTTTACATCCACACTCAGGATGTTGTTGTGGCTGGTAGATTCCTACTTTGTCACCAACCTATATTTTTGGTAGTTTTCTGAACTTTCTTTTACAGTAGCATTTCTGTTTATGCTAATTTCATACTAGCATTTTCTTCAGTGCATGTTGATTTTCATGAATTAATAACTTATCTGATGTATGTAATCTGCTTTTTTAAGTCTTCTGCCTATTAAAAGTTGAGCTGGGGAGATACTGAGTCCCTACACTGAAGCGTTCCTCTATTGCAGATCTATGAGATGACAGTCATCATAATTTTTTTTTTTCAAAACAGGTTTATTGTTTTAACATATAAGAGAAATATCATAACAATTTTATACAAGTAATTAAAAATAGGTATTATTATAATATTCAACAAAACAACTAAAGTATTTACAAAGACATCCACTACAATCAGATCAATTAATTAAACTAAAATACCATGCTATTGAAATTAAATTTTTTTTAACAAATTTTGTAAATTATCCCATACAATAAAATAAGATGTTTTTCTATTTGTTCTAGTCCTAATTGTGTTTATTTCCATATGGCACACTATATTCATAACATTTTTAAATTCATTGAACGAAGGAGGTGTATGTGAAATCCAATTTCTAGTTATTATTTTCCTAGTCACTGCTAGAATAGACCATAACAAGGGAAGCTTAACCTTTTTAACACTTTGAGGTACAGGTGTGTTGAATAATATAAGAGATTTAGAAATAATGAAATTATCTGTAAAAGAGCCTGCAAAAATTCATTAATTGACTTCCAGTATTCTTTCAATTTTATACAGTCATAAAACATATGAGCCCAGTCAGCATTAATTTCTACGTTACATCTCTTACATAGATTATCTTTATTATTTATTTTATTCATCATCAAAGGTGTATAAAAAGATCTATGTAAAAATTTCCATGTATAAAGTCTCCAGACAATGGAAGACGTAGTTCTATAAGCAGATTCCAATATATATTGTTTATCTTGTTGATTTGGTGGGTCCCCATTAATAGAAGTGAAATAATTCCAGTATGAATCTACATTGTAAAATGTTTCTTGTCTGATAACTTTATGTATGTATGAAAGTTTACCTTTATCAGAAACTTTATGTTGTAAATTTAATATCAAGTAATCAATCAGTGTTGGAATAGATTCTTTAACAGTTATAGACATTAAATCTATTTTATTAATGAGATGTTGTCTAAAGGTCTGAACCTCTAACCAGCAAGTTTCTCTTAGATCAAATTCTTGTTTTAAGAAATCTAGATTTCTAACTTTATTATCAGATATCAACTGATACCAGTACTTTAGATCATTATCTATAGCTAAATGAGTTCCTTCAGAAGTAGATGACAAAAGCATACCCTGAGTATACATTATAGGAAATACTATAAAATTCCATTCCCTATACTTAGGGTGCATGAATATAAAGTTATGATAACTAATAATAATATTTAATGGGTAACAAACCATATGTTTAGGTGTAATAGGTGAAGTACAAAATTCCTTTAGTAACCATAACATGGGGTTATGTACAATCATATTTTTATGTGTTAAGGAGATTTTCATGAAGTGTATACTAATTAGCTCCCAATAATCTTTCCATTTTGTGACATATGACTGATCTATTAATAAAGTAATAACTTTTACAATAGAAGAGATAGTATATAAATTAAAGTCTGGAAAAGAAATACCCCCTTGAGACCAGCTATTAGTATGTTTCTTTAATGCAATCCTAGGTCTATTAGGTGCCCATAAGAAATTTAACATTAGTGTGTTCAGTTTCTTGATAATTATTTTTGTAGGTGGAAGTATTATTGATTGTATTAAGTATAAAATCTTGGGGAATATTATCATTTTAATAATTGTAAGTCTCTCCTCCATAGTAAAAAACATATTATTCCAGGTATTAAAAGATTTTGTATATTAAGAAAACAGGTATTATAATTATTATATATAATAGATTTAATATCTTTAGATAGTATTATACCTAAATAAGTTATCTGACCTGAATTGGGTACATATTTAGTAAAATCACTAATGAGAATATTTTTTGTGTATATATAGGTAGTATTTTAGTTTTTCTTCATTGAATATTAAACCAGAAATACTTTTAAAATTCATCATGTTATCAAATAGAGACTGTATAGAAGAATTAGATCCTGCTGATGTAATTAGAACATCATCTGCAAAAGTTGAATTTTGGATGTTGTATTTTCATCTATTTCAAAACCCTCTATGTCAGTACTGTTTCTGATCAAATTAGCCCAAGGCTCCATTACTAAAGTGAATAATAGTGGAGAAAGTGGACATCCTAGTTTTGTACCTTTAAGAATGGGTATTTTTTGTGAAACATATGTTCCTACCTTAATATAAGCCAACATTCCTTTGTATAAATGTTCAATTAGATTTACAAATGCATCCGAGAAGTTTGTGCACTTCATTAAGGTAAACAGATAGTCCCAACTTACAGAATCAAATGCTGAACTTATATCAAGACTAATAAGTGTTAAATCTTTCTTTTTCCTATTTGCAAAATCTATTAATGTTAAAGTTCTTCTTATATTATCAAAAGTATTTCTATTTACAATGAAGCCTGTCTGATCTATATCTATAATGCCGGAATGATTGTCTTCAATCTATCAGCAAAGATATTCATAAACATTTTATAATCAACATTAAGTAATGAGATGGGCCGATATGAAGAACATCTAGTTGGATCTTTATTAGGTTTTAAAATTGGCAAAATAAATGTATATTGCCAAGATGGGGGGGGGTTATTAACTCAGTTTGGGCCAAAATAAAAACCTTATGTATTAATGAATATGTATTTTAGAAAGGCTTTTATATATCTCTGGTATAATACCATCATTACCGGTGCTTTGTTTGATTTAAGCTTATTTATTTGTGTAATAACTTCTGTATATGAAATACTCTTGTCCAATAGTTTAATCTGTTGTTTATTAAGCTTTTATTCATATTTGTGGTTATAAACTCCTTTATTTTATCTTTAGGTTCCATGTTAATATTATTATGGTTAATTTTGTGAAAGTGATTTCTAAATTCATTTAGTATTTCTGGTATACTAGAAACATTCTTCTTTTCCTTAGAGAAAAGATTTCTTTGATATGGTTTTGTTTATTCAACCTTTTTGTTTTATTTTTAAGTCTATGTAAGTATTTGGGGCTTATTGAATAAGACAAAACTTGTATTCTCTAAAGTTATTTTAACTTTATGAGTTAAAATTTCTTTGTATTTCTCATTTAGTTTGTTTATTTCTTCAATAACTTTCTTGTCCATAATATTTTCTTTATTATTATGTTTATAAGAGTCTAATTTACTTTGAATATCTAACAATTCCTTATCCCAAGATTTCCTTTTATTATTATACCATCTGATACTTTGTCCATATAGATATGATTTTAAGGCATCCCAAACATAAACAATGGAGACTTCAGGAGTGTTATTTATGTCTAAAAATGTTTTACTTCTGAAAGTATATATTCTTTATAGTCTTTTAGTTGAGTTAAGTATGCTGGTATCCTTTTGATCTGAACATTATGAGTATTTTTATCATGAATTCAAAAACAATTGAATTATGATCAGATATAGGACATGAAATGATTTTGGAATTAATTAAATCTGTTACCATCTGGTTAGAAATAAAGACCCTATCTATTTTTGAATAAGTTTTGTATCTGTTAGAAAAAAGGTGTATGGTAATGATTTTGAATCTATCTGATTATTAATATCATTCAAATGATAAGAATTAGCAAAATCCTTTAAATGTTTTGCATTAGATGTAATTCTTCTCTTTCCTATAGTGGCAGTATCACTTTCATGTAGTATACAATTAAAGTCACCAGCTAAAATAATATCTCCTATAGAGAATGATATGATCTTATCAAGATGATGTTTCACTGTATTAATACCAATTCCGGGTATCCAATATACATTAATTAAAGTGTAAGTCTTCCCATTAATTTGTATTGTAACCATACAAAACATTCCTTTGTCATCCTGATAAGACTTAATGGTTTTAGGAATGGGCATACTTTTATTCCATAAAATAGCCACTCCTCTTTTTTTCTGAGTGTGCTCTGAACTAACCAATACTGTATATTTGTTTGCGGCTAGTTTATCAATATCTTTTTTCAAGAGATGGGTTTCTTGTAGGAAGACTAAGTTGGCCTTATGTAAATTAATGTGTCTTATTAGGCTTGCCCTTTTACATGGATTATTCAAACCATTAATGTTTAAAGAAATTCCTTTTAAAGATGTCATTTGGCAGTTTTAAAACTTAAGAATCTTATGACCAAAATAACAAATAACAAGATAAGTAATGTTACATCTCCTCCTTTAGGTGTACCTTTAAATATAGCTGTATTTATTGAATCTCTTATGGGATTTCGTATAGGATTCAATTTTGTTTGTAGTGACAATGAATGTACAAAATATATTGTGGATGTCAAAACTATATACAAATAACAATGAACAAGTGAAAATAATGTAAGGATTAAACCTTGCATCCAGCCTGGAGTTAAACTCCAACTTAGAGTAGTATTTACCACTCAAGTTAACCCCCTACCCTAAGCAGCAGTACGTCAGCTACCACCTTATCAATTTAATACTAGTTATATTTAACTGAAGTTAACAGTTTTCAATTCAATTATCTAGCAAGACAAGACTACACATTTGGTAAAACAGCATCATATAAACTAAAATAAACCTTTTTTTTTTTTTTTTTTTTTTAAAAACTGTTCATACTACTATATACATCCGTGTAATATAAAACACTTGTATTCAAATAGCATTCAAATAATCTTGATGTTAGAAATCAAGAGGAGAGAAAAATAGGTTCTAACATTCATTTAAATCAAAAACTTTGGCTAATATGATTCAGACATTACATATATTAGGATGCATCTATTTTCTGTCATGTAAATACAGTTAACAGCTTCCAAAAAAAACATTGAATTGCTTGTATATGAGCATTTACTCAAACTCATTATTGCCAATAGAATGAAATATTGTATTCATAGAAATTGTTATAAATCATACTTCATAGTTAAGCAGATTCTCAGAAACATTTATATACATATCTACATACACACTCATACACACACACACACACACACACACACACACACACATATATATATATATATATATATACATACATATACACATACACACACATATACACATATACATATATATATATATATATATATATATATATATATATATATATATATATATATATACACATGCATACACACACACACATACACACACACACACACACACACACACACACACACACACACACACACACACACACACACACACACACACACACACACACACACACACACACACACACATACACACACACACATACACACACACACACACACACACACACATACATATATATATATATATCTGATCTCACTGAGTTGTATCTTTACTGAGCACCATCTTACATTGCTGTCCCTTCAATAAATCTGTCTGCTTTATACAAAATAATGCACAGCAAACACATTTTAGTAACCAGATTTTACAAACATGCTATACTACTGCTTTAAAATATATCACATGACAATTTCTTCCAGTATAGAGTTATAAAATTATTTATGTTTGTCAATCAGATGAATTAAATGAGTTATAGTAATGTATATGTTTGGGACATAGGTTTTTAACATATATTATTAATCTGCTATTCCTGTATCTGTGATGTGTCAGTGTGATATCTAGGTCAAAGGTGAGACCAGCTGCTTTCAGCTTCTCTGTGAGAATTCTGAGAGTTGAAGCTTTTGAAGTAGCTCATGGACACTGTGCATGAGACAGCCCACATCCCAGATTGTCTCTCTTAACATTTTGGCGGAAACTTATTAAAACTAGTGACAAACATTCATTTAGCAGTGTAAATGCATCTAAACATGACAAAACCTTCACAATGCATTCTACAGGTTATTACAGACTCTATGTAAGTGAAATCAAGCCCAAAATTATTAATAAGTAACAAAACTCAACATTTTTGTCCCAACTCAACTCCTATGCGAATCTTATTATTTACTGTGTCTATATGATCAAAAGTATTTCTATATATTAATAAAGAAAAGAAAAAGAGTAGAAAGTAAAAGGGTGTAAGGCAGAAATAAAAAAAATGTAAGAGAAAGCTATAAGAAGTATATACAATAGAATATTACTTACTGTTTATATTAATAGAGTTAAAATAAAACATATTATTTACTATTATTTAGTTCTAATTATTATTAGTTAAAGCATGACAGATTATTTACAAACAAGCATAAGCAGTGTAATCAAGAAAGTATAATTAGGTAGTGTCATTTCTGTATCTGTGATGTGTCAGTGTGATATCTAGGTCAGAGGTGAGACTAGCTGCTTTCAGCTTCTCTGTGAGAATTCTGAGAGTTGAAGCTTTTGAAGTAGCTCATGGACACTGTGCATGAGACAGCCCACATCCCAGATTGTCTCTCTTAACATTTTGGCGGGAAACTTATTAAAACTAGTGACAAACATTCATTTAGCAGTGTAAATGCATCTAAACATGACAAAACCTTCACAATGCATTCTACAGGTTATTACAGACTCTATGTAAGTGAAATCAAGCCCAAAATTATTAATAAGTAACAAAACTCAACATTTTTGTCCCAACTCAACTCCTATGCAAATCTTATTATTTACTGTGTCTATATGATCAAAAGCATTTCTATATATTAATAAAGAAAAGAAAAGAGAGTAGAAAGTAAAAGGGTGTAAGGCAGAAATAAAAAAAAATGTAAGAGAAAGCTATAAGAAGTATATACAATAGAATGTTACTTACTGTTTATATTAATAGAGTTAAAAATAAAACATATTATTTACTATTATTTAGTTCTAATTATTATTAGTTAAAGCATGACAGATTATTTACAAACAAGCATAAGCAGTGTAATCAAGAAAGTATAATTAGGAATAGCATTTGAAGAACATATAAACTTTTAAGGGAAAAAAAAATGTATCAAATTACTGACCTTATTTTTCCTCTTCAGAAAGAGAAACAAGTTAAATCACAGCTTGCCATTACATTTCCAGATATTTTGACTAGTTATGAAACAAAACATTTCTTTGCACACAGAGAATAACTTTGATTAAATATTTTTCAAAATATTTGTTGCTTCTTGGAAATGCAGGAACTATGTTTAAAAAGATTAATAATAAAATAAAATGATGAGAGAGAAAAAAAAAACATAGTACAAATCATTTGTTTTTTAGTCTCTTCTTCTTCTCTGAAGTCTTCCACGAAGTTTCAGTTGCCAGTCTCTTTAACAAAGGACTAGCCCATTCCATTTCTTCTATTTTTTCCAAAATCTTATTTTTTTGATAAACAGTAAAGCAGAGTCTAAGTCATTGAAAATTTTAGGACCATCAGGAAGGAAGATTTTAAGCTTGGCAGGAAACAGAAGGTATGTTTTAAACTGTGCTTTTTAAGCTCCCTTATTAGTGGCAGAAAAACTTTTCTTTTAGCTAATACCATGGAAGAATAGTCATTGTCAAAACGCACAGTTGTTTCATTAATCTTAACAGGAGCTTTAGCCCAAGCAGATTTAAGAACCATCTCTTTATCAAAAGATGATAGAAATCTAACTATAACTGATCTAGGATAGTTTTTGTTAGAGTTAGTATTAGCTATAGATCTATGTGCTCTTTCGATACCAAAAGAGAGTGCTTCTGGTAAATCTAAAGTTTTAGGGAGCCATGTTGTTAAAAAAGAAGTAATATTGTTACCTTCAATATTTTCTGGCAGTCCAAAAATCCTAATGTTATTGCGCCTAGATCTATTTTCCACTCGAACAGTAAAACAGCAAACAAACCAGCGAAACAAAAAAAGTTCCAAATAACAAGGAGAGGGATGCCAACAAGTGGACCTCTCCTTGTTATTTGGAAATTTTTTTGTTTCGCTAGATCTATTTTCCAGGTCATCCAGCTTTGTTTGTAAATGTGTATTTTGTTTCAGCAGAAACTCGATGTTGATTTCCTCTTCTTGTATTCTATTCTCCATGTCATTCACAGCTTCTTCTATGCCTGTCATCTCGATCTTCTGTTGTTGCAGGTCCATATGTAACAAGTCTATTTGTTTTGTAGTTTTTTTCTATGAAAGTGTCTATTTTAGTATCCATTTTATCCATCTTAGCAGTAAGTTTCTGGACTATAATTATCAGAGACTGAAGTTCTTTCTTGATGCTGGAGTCTTGAGAATTTGTCTTACTGGAACTCATTTCAGACTGATAAACTGACAGGAAAATTTCCAAAGTAATTTCTGACAGGAATATTATTAAGATTTCCTTTCTTTTTTAGATATAGTTCAAGAACTATATAAAACAAACGCATTTAGAAAGAAAATTACTTCAAAAGTAATTAATTCCTGTCAATGTAATGAAATTGGTGGAGCTGAAGAAATCTGCTGCTATCCTGTGTTCATCCTTGGCCACGCCCCAGTCATCATAATTTTTGAAACAGCTATTTTTCATGAGATTGTTTACAGCTTGGATGGTTCTCTCCACTTGTCCATCTGACTGAGGATTGTACAGATTGGATATTACATGTCTGAATTACCATTCATGCACAGATCTAATGAATTCCCAATGTGCATGTTGTGGACCATTTTCAGATATGACATAAGCTACTCATGTCTCAGAAATATTGACTTTAAAATACTAGTCATGGTTGTATGTGTGTTTATCAGTTTTATTGTTTCAGGAGCCTTGATATAATAATCTACCCATAAGAGATACATACTCTGTCTGAAATGTAACAAATCTGTACCTACCTGGCACCACAGACAATCTGGAAGTGGATATGCTGCCCTTACATCTTTTGAATTTATGTTATTGTATGTATTAGTATGTAGTAGTTGTTCTAGCTGAGTTGACATACCTGACCAAAAGACATCTCTTGCCTGGTGTTTGTACTTTACTATTTTCAGATGTGACTCATATTCTCCAAAACATTTATTTTCTAAGCTGAATAAAATCTATTACTTTGTCAGCACTGAACATCAAGTTGTGGATATAACTTTTTATCTTGTTCGAATGAAAAAAAAATGAATGACTCCCTTTCTTTTTACTGATGATTTTTTATGTCAGTCCTTCATTTAGATATCTTTCAGTTGCATTTCTAAGTCAACATCAATATATATCTGATTTTTTTCTGCTTGATCATCTGGCATTATTAACTCTGCTGATGTCCAAATAATCTCTACTTTTTCGAACATTTCAAAAGTTTCTGGTAAATAATGTCTGGTTGGCATATCTGCTCTGTCTAATTCCTTATCTGGTCTCTATATCACTTTTTCAGATCAAGCAATATCCTCTGCAATCACAGAGGTGCCTTGTACAAGGACTTCTTGAAAATACATAGGGCAGGATTCACGAAGGCTTGCACGGAGTGTAAGAGACGTGTAAGACTCCATGCAAGCCTCGCGATCCAGGAACAGCCCAAAACTCCGTGTAAGTGACCAGCTAAAATGTCTCTTACACGGACTGGGCATGGATATGCTAAATACCTCACTTGCAGCCAAAAGGCATGCAAATGAGGTAGAATAGCGATCCACGAAACAGAAAGCAGCCCGTGTAAGAGCCGTTTTAGCTGCAGAAATGTACTCAGTTTACAACTGAGTACGTTTCTGCAAAAATTACAATGGAGCCATGTCAGCTCCAAATAAAGGGTGCATATGTGACAGGCAGCATGCCAATGGCCAAATATGTGGCCATTGGCAAGGTACCCCGATGCAAATATGAAAAAAAAAAAATTTTCGGCGATCCTAAACGCAGCGCAGACCCGCACAAACGGGCTGCGCTGTATAAAACAAAAAAATGAAGGTTATAAACCCACAAATGTGTGTTTTATGCAATACATGGATTTACAATGCAGGGACCAGCAGACCAAAAACAACATGGCCACCGTTTAGTGGTTGCTAAGGGAGGAAGCTGAGTCTAAGACATGTAACTAAGCATTAGTAGGCAATCTGATATAAATGAGGGTTAGGATACTGAATCCCACTGTCACATAGCAAATGAGCACATTCTGAGTAGTGTAAGAGATACATAAGGGGGAGGAATAGAGTAGGAGATAGGTGACATCACAGCGGGGAATGGTAGAAAGAAATGCAGTTCATTGGAGGTCAGTGTTACATGACAGATGTCAGACACAGATCATGGAAAGAGGAGTGCCACAAGATAAGCATGGGAAAGTCAAGAAATGGAAGGTGTACACTGCTACTTACACCAAAGTTTCTTGCTGGGCGTGCATGCGCACGTGTGCGCGCCATGAGGCATGGGTAAGACAGTGTGCGCACGTGTAAGGCAGACTGAGCATGTGGGAACATGTTGGTAGAGTTGTAACACTGTTTACGCTAGTGTGTGCGTGTGTAGGGCAGACTGAGCATGTGGGAGCCTGTTGGCAGAGTTGTCACACTGTTTACGCTAGTGTGCATGCGTGTAGGGCAGACTGAGCATGTGGGAGCCTGTTGGCAGAGTTGTAACACTGTTTGCGCTGGTGTGCGCGCGTTTTAACCCAAATAAGCAGATTACGAACCGTGTAAGCATGTGTGCGCGTGTGTAAGCCACTGTGAGCGTGTTTTTGCTGGTATGCACGTTGCTCCCCCCTGAGGAAACAGAAAGGAAAAAGGAAGCAACAGAATTAGTAGGAAGCTAGCAGCGAATACTGCTGGAGCTAGCAGGTGAAAACAATTAGAAGCAGGCAATTACACAGGCAGAATAGTAGCTCAGCCAGGCACTTAAAACTCTGCAAACAGCAGTGCGGGATGTATCTCTCAAGAGACACTGCAAGACAGGAGTAAGCTATTAGAAGTGAAACTGAAAAAGCTGAACTCAGAGCAGAAATGCTAGGGGCTGCCATAGCTGTCATAAGGAGACATAGGCGACTTGCTGAGGGTGGCGACAATGCAGATGGTGCCAGACAACCAACAGTGAGGAGATGGAGAAGAGTGTACAGGCCCAGGGTCACCTACCATGGGTTACATGAGCTGGAGATAGTAGAGTGCTATAGAGTGGACAGAGACCTCCTGCAGCAAATTGTCGAGCTGTGCAGGCCACACCTCACACACAGAACCAACAGAGGGGAACCCATCCCAGTGGAAACCAGGGTATGTGTTGGCCTAAGAATACTAGCAAGAGGTACCTTCCAGAGACCAACTGGTGATATGATGGGGATATTACAGGCATCATCCTCCAGGGTACTGCACCAGTTCCTGGATGCCATGTCAGCACATGTCGGTGATCATGTATATTTCCCCAATGCCCGTGAGGAATTGGCCAGCAATATGTGTCTCTTCCATCAAATAGCGGAATACCCTGAGGAAGTGGGTGCAACAGACTGCACGCACATACGCATCAAAGCACCAGCTGGTGAACGGGGTAGGGCCTACATTAACTGCAAGGGCTTCCCCTCCATCAACTGCCAGGTCATGTGTGATGCCCAGGGCATAATAATGAATGTGTGTGCTGGCTGCCCTGGGAGCTACCATGATTCCCATATCTGGCATTTGACGCAGTTGTACCAGACATTTGCCAATGGGGACATCCCACATGGACACCTAGTGGGGGATGCAGGTTATGCACTGGAGCCATGGCTGATGACACCCATCAGAAACGCACACACACCTGAACAGGAACGCCATAATGAGGCACATGCACAAACACGTAATGTAATAGAGCATGTGTTTGGGCTGCTCAAGTCATGGTTCCAGTGTTTGGACACATCTGGTGGAGCCTTGCAGTACTCACCAACTACATGTACCCAAATTGTCATGGTATGTGCTATGCTACATAATATGATCTTGCGAAAATAGCTGCAGCAGGACCAGCATAGGGCCGGGCCAAACAGCCCTCCACCATTGCCAAGGCCATCACAGGCAGAGCGTGACTCGGAGGAGGAACAACCTGAGTCTGCCCCAGTAGGAAGAAGGAGGCATGCCCAGTATACCCTGGCCTTGGCAAAAAGGCAATGCATAGCACATACACTGGCTCAGTAGGAACCCTGGGAATGATACCCCTCTCTGACTCACTCATATAATAACATGGATGCCTAAAATGACATAACCTGCTCTCAAACATGTACAGGGAGTGTAATATGTGCATCTGACAGAGGCACCTGAGGCATGAATGCCATGTGTTAAGTAATGTAACACCATGTACTATATGCACACTTGAGGACCCTGACTAACATCCACCCTCACCAAGCATGAAGCCACAATATGATGATGGGATGATCAATTGCAATAATTGGCTGAAGTAATGCAGTTAGTCAAAGGGGAGCCAATGTGTTCCAGCCTGGGATGACATGCTGAGCATGACATGATGCACCACCTACTAGGGGTGGCGTGCACCTATCAGTCCAGGCCTCATGGATACTGGCAAAGGCTGTCAGTACCCACAGCGTGCCCTGAATAGGTAAGGCTCAAAACACAAACCGATCTCCATAGGTACCACAAGGGATAAGAACTTAGATGTAATGCTACCCAATGCCAGAAGTCTAAACAGCAAGATGCGTGCAGTGTAAACACTCCAGTATGGAGAATGTTGATATCTGTCCTGTAACAGAAAACTGGGTCAAGGCTCACAACAGCACCCTAACACTACCAGGTTACACCTCATACTGTGCTGTACAGCCTCAAAACATGGAACAAGCTACAAAAGGAGGGTGACTAGCAATAATTGTCAAGGATAACCACACCCCCATGTTGGTATCACAACAAGAAACAGCATGGACTAGCCATGGTCAAGTAACAGTGGCAAAAACTACCTCCCATTATATAGCCTGTTACAGACTACCGTCCTAACACCAGGAACTGCACCTGGCCTATGTTGGAATACATGAATATATCAAGCCCCCCAAACCACATTATATTGGTTGACTGAAAATACCCAGACATACACTGGGAGCATTATACTAGCACCAACACTGTAGGAGAAAAGTTCCTAGAATCCATAAACCAAAATGCCCAGGAACAACGTACAACTCCCACAAGAGGGGTAAGCATACTGGATGTGATAATCAGCAAAATGGGTATTGGATGGCAAGATGAGAAGTGTATCCCTCACTGGTAAGACCAGACCATAGAGTAATCACACTGGATATACACATCCTGACCACAGTCCCTGGCCAGAAAACCACAGTGAAAAACATGTATAAAGCATAAGTTGCACCCCTCCAAACTGATGTGGAATCCATTAAAGGCCCTGTGCAGGTGCAAAATATGGGACACACTGCAGAACCTGTTATACAGGCATTCCATCAACACAGCCAGGAATGCTTGGATTATGCAATCACAAATAACAACAAGACGCAATGCCATACATGCAGGCATCTGGCATGCTGGACTCCAGCCATTACCAAACCATGCAAGAGAATGAGGAAGCTACTACATGATAGAGCAAACATAAAAAGGGAAGTAATCACTGATCAGTAGTATGGCAATAAAATATGTCCACACATACAATCCACTAAGGCCAGCTACAACAAGTAGAATCTGTGAATCCTGAGGCAATGTTACACCTGCCCCAAGTACACAGACAACCCTCAACTCCCCCCAATAAATACAAATATATGTGAGAGATGCAACCATTTATCCAAACCGGAGGCTGAGCTCCCCTAACTCAGTACTGTCAAAACTAGTCAGGAGGAGAAGGTAAAAACACACACCACAAACCCAGTCCCACATAGACCTATCACAACTGTAAACCAGACACATAAACACAGAAAAACATTCCCAGATGCCCTAATTACAAACACACCACACCAACAGAGGCCTCCAAAGCAGACCTCCAAGCAACCACAACCTCCAAACATAGCACATGCAACACATAGTACACAAAGCTGGTGTGCCAAACAGTCACAGGCCAGAAGGAAAAACAACATGCCTGATACAGTTGTAATAGGTGACTCTAGGCAGACACACTGCTGTCCCACTCACCAGACTGATCAAGGGAAAGGGTACAGTAAGCTGCCTGTAGGCTGCTACAATACGCCACATAACACAAGTACGCAGGTCACCCCAAAGCAAGTAGAAATATGATGCAGTCATCGTCCATGCTGGTGTGAATGACCTGGGATGTACCTCCCTGGACTACATGAAAAGAGACATGGATGAGCTCTCTGAGTATGTACTCCAGGCCGATATGACACTGGCTGTTTGCAGCATCCTAACCTCACCAAGAATGATGCCACAGTACAAACACAGAATGATCAGCTTTAACAGGTGGCACAATTACAGCTGTCAGTCCAAGAGGATCTAATGTCTGTCGGCTTGAGATGTCATGCATGACAAGCCATGCTGCTTTTCCAGAGATGGCTTGCACATGTTACCCCTGGGCATCTGGATATTGGATAAGGCTTTTGCCACCTCCATAGAGCCATATGTAGGCAAGGCTGAAAAGACTAACCCACCACCCTAGAAAGCATAAGTGGTAAGAAACATAAGGGTAATGCTGACCAATGCCAGATGTGTAAACCGCAATATGCATGCTCCTGAGGCCCTCCCCAGTATGGAGAACATCGATGTCTGTGCAGTGACAGAAACCTGCTGCAAGCCTACTGACAGCACACCAGCACTGCCAGGTTATACCTCATATCATGCGTTATGGCCCCAAAACCTGGACCAAAACATAAAAGGAGGGGGAGTATCCATATGCAGCACAGACACCCATACGTCTAGGTAACTGACAATGCACAAAGCATCGGAGACCACCCATGTGCACCTAACTGTAGTCAAAACTGCTGTACAGTCTGTAGCATGCTACAGACCACACTCTCACACACAGGAACCCCACCCAAATGTCCTGAAGACACTGGACAGTATGAATGTCCCACCAAATACCAAACAAGGTACTCACAAAATGCCACATAGGTGGTAAACCATTATGCATGCAAGGAGTAATCAGGGACCTAGGGACACAAGTGGACAGTAACCTGTTATGTGACACTCACATTGCCAATGTGGCTAGGAAGACTGTCTATATTGGACACCGTATCATGAAAGGATTCACATCTACGTCAACAGAGGTCATTGTGCCCCTGTACTGTTCTCTTATCAGACCCTTAATCTAGTACAATGACTCATTTGGGATGTACCTTACCTGACACCTGCAGCAGTTAGAAAGACATCAAAGGTACTTCACCAAGAGGATAAAGGGTCTCAAATATATGTCATATGCTGCCTGGCTGTAGACACCCCAGCTGAATGCAGTCACATACTGCCTACACAGAGGCATTGTATGTCTGTTGTACAAGGCCATGTCCAACACAGGAGTAATGGACGTGCTCCACCCCAGGAAAATCAAAGCCATTGGAGCTGTGAGAGTGACAGATGTCAACCTCAACACATAATGAAATAGGATGTGCTGGAGGGACAGATACATAACCCAGAGGCTCTCCACACCCTGGAACAGGATCCCACTCCATGTTAGGCAGAGCCTCTCACTGACACCCCTCAACAGGAATATTGCCAAGTGGATGGATGATCGTAGATGTACACTGGGGGTCTTCACTGTGTCACGTCCAGACAGAGGCACAGTAAAGTAAATCATAAATGGCCATAATATTCACATAGCAAGGCGGCGAAGACATACACACTCTGGCTAGGCTTACAAATGCCCTAGGGTGGATAGCCTAGTATGAACCTATGAAGATACAAATTGTACAGGACACTAAGGATAATCCCAAGGCTTACTCAACTGATGGTAGGAACCATGTTGGGAATTCACAGATATGCTCTGAATCACACAAATATTACAAACAACATACCAGACACACACACATATTGCCAACATACAACCTGACAGGTGCAGTGCAACCCCCCCCCCCCCCCAGAATGCAAAATATCTATCCCAGCAGACCGCTGGCCCCCTGACATTGCAGATGCTGAGGTAATAGCCAGCATCTACAAAGCAAAACACACAGCAGCAATGGTATGAGATGGTGTCCTGGGCTGAGTCCAACATGGACTCCAAGAAGAATGGAATGCCAAATCACACTACTGCTCAATGACAGCCTTACCACAGGATATGTACCCAAAGAGCAGTGTACAACAACAGTGGTCCTTCACAACAAAGGTGTTGCCTGAATGGATACTGCAAACTACCACCCCAGAATCCTGACAAGCTTGGTCTGCACAGCTATGGAAAGGGTTAGCATGTACCGCAGACATAAAGATATCGGGGACCTACTGACACCGGACCCTACCCAGTGTGGCTGTCTTAAGTGCAGATCCTGCCCCTAAACATGTTTGACCCATTTGAAACAGTCATTAAGGTCATTGATGAGGGCACTGTGGTCCACACAGCATAGCTGGACCTTGCAAATGCTTCCATACAATACCCTACGTGTTCAGTATAGATATGTTCACCAGCTTAAATATAAACCCCTATGTCAGTAGAGGGGTTGCAAACCAGACCAAGGACAGAACTGACATGGTCAGACATGCTGCAGCCATGTCAGACTACAAACCAGATATAAGTGGCATCCCACAAGGCTTGGTCCTGGGACCTCCCTCATTTCGTATATATGTCCCATAGGTACAGGCCAACATGGAAGGACTGTGACTGAACATGTATGCAGAGGACTATAAACTGCCCACCATATCTGACCCCCAGCTGACACAAGCATCCCACAAAAGGGCCACATAGAAACAGACAACTGGTGCCATAGCCATGTCAGCAAGCTAATTGCAGAAAAGTGTATAGTCAACCCCTGTGGATATACAGTAAGTGCCCACCAATTACCACACAGGTGTTAACCCATTATGTACCTAACATGTAATGAGAGACCTGGGGACACAAGGTGATAGATATCCTGCATTGGACAAACATGTGGCTGTAGTGTTCACAGAAACATACCATATACCCACCTAATCATGAAGGTTGTCAGATCTAGATAAGGGGAGGTCATTGTGGTTCTGCAGTCATCCTTCATCAGCGTTACAATTGACTACAATAGCCCCTGTGGGATGCACCTCAGCAGACACCTCCATCAACTGTAAAGTCCCCAACAGTACCTCACCAGGAGTAGCAAAGAGCTTGAACAGATGCCATGTATTGCCTGATTAAACAAACTGCAGCTCCACACACTGCCATACTGCCCACCCAGAGGCAAGCTGTGCCTGATGTATAAAGCCATTTCCAAGCTGGAATCAATGAACATGCTGCACCTTGTACAATCTGAATGGCAGTGAGCTATGCACATGAGAGACCTGAACCCCAGCACTGACATACATAGGACAAGCTGTACTGAATGATCCATAACACAGAAGCCACCCCCACTCTTGAGTAAACTCCCAGTACAGGTTAGCCAGAGAGTCACCCATCAACACTCCTCAAGAGGAATCTTGATGAGTGGATGGGAGATGGTAGGTTTACCCTGGGTATCACTGTTATGTCACAGGTAGACGGAGGCACAGTATACTAACCATGACATATGTCATGGCAAACTCCAGTTACAATGTGTGTTGAAGGACAAACACACTCTCTGACTAGCATTAGAAATGGCCTAGGGCACATCGCAAGTGTTTGCCAATGTCCACCTATGTTGTGGAATACACTACCAATGTTGGACAAGCCTGGTTTAGGTAGTCCATATCTGAACATAATGCAACATGGTCATATGTGCACAACTGGCCCCTAAACAATCAGTTGTGCTCACTATGAAGATTTAAAGCAGTGATAGGTCTAAAGCCCAGGATACTGTCCACCATAGTGCAAGTACTGAACCAGTACACTATATGGTACTACAGTGTTAGGTCAGTATGAAAGGATGTTGACAACTGTTTGCAAAGTATCCCATGCAAACCTTGCAGGCACAGTATAATTCCTGTTGTGTTCAGACACGAAGCAGTTGGCCAGTAAGTACACAACATGACACCCAACACACAACCATAAACGTGAGATATTGTTGAAGTTCACACTCATCCAAATATGCGGTGGACTGCAGAGTTCAACATATGGAAAGCTCACACTGGGCATGCTCGCACACTTTGATAAATGAGACATATGTCAGACAACATGCCATGGAAAGGCTGAACTGGGTATGCTCACACACTTAGGCCATATCTCCATTTTGCAGTTGGCCACACATATCTGGTATTTGTACGTGTCATTCCAGGAACCAACCACATCACAACAATCTGCCCAGTGCACACAGTTAAATGACTACAGAGACATAAGTGATATAGTGGATCCCCCTCATATTCAAACATCTTCCACAGATACACAAGTTGTTCATAGAAACAGGGAATGCTATGGCAATAAAGACCTGCAAACAGTCTAACAGCAACAAATATCATGCATCTGACAATTAAACATATGGGTGTAGAGGTCAATACTAGGCTGTTTGCCCTAGGGAATGACAGCTTAGCCAGAATGTGCTTGGCATCTGCATCCCCAGCACAGTAGGCTACTGTGCCACTGTAAAGTAGGTCACATAAGGCATCATGTGAGGCTAGTGTCCTGTGCCTCTGTCAAGCAGGGACACAGTGGAGATCCCAGGGTTTGAATGTATTAAGCCACATCCATGTTGTTGGTGTGTGCTGGAAGAGGGTTGCTGAGGACCTCTAACAGTAAGTGGGCATCAATAACAGAATGAGGGGTGCCCTATCTGCATTGTCTGGACAATTTCACTGTCAACACTGTGTTGTGATGATTATGTGGGATTGAAGTGTCATGCCAGTACTGTTCAGAGATGTCCTCCCTCTGTGGGCTACAGCTCTGCAGTGTATTAGCTCACTCTGTCTGTTGGAAGCTCATATATGGCTAGTGTACACCTGACAGGTGTCCTGTTGTGGAGCAGTCATGGGTATATGTGGGATAGCATGATCAATGCAAACCTTACCCATGATCATAGAATGCAATTGTCAAGGATTATGCAGAGTGGCCAGTATAGTCCCCCAGCATGGGACCTTTGAAGTCTTCCACCCCAGTCTTCACAAGTGTAGAGTCTGCTTGTGCTAAATACAGTTTGTTTGCAGTGACAACCTTGCCTGGCGGTGGGGATGGGATATGGATGTCCAGGAAAAGGTGGGTATGGTCAGATATCAACAATGGTGGTCTACCTCTGGTGTGGAACAGTGAGTACCCATGTTGCAGATGGACAGGTGCAATATGTAGTCCCCCATGTGGCTGTGGTGAGTGGTTCTGCCATAGCACATGGACCCACAAATTGTAGTGGCTGTAGGGTAATGTTGTAGAGGCCTGAGTAGTTCCCACACACAATATGCCTGTACCTGATGTTAACAACTGGAATGGTGTATGTGAACACCTGCATATCCCGGCACTGTTCCCAGGGAAGCAAAGTGTGTGTCCTGGATGTGGGAGGGGTGTTCTGGACTGGTTGTGTTGTGTGTTACAGGTCCTGTGGTCATGAAACATGGTATAGAACATAACCTGCCAGTGCGATGTGCATATCAGACCCTGAAGTAGGTGGCTGCAAATGCATATATATGCTATCCCCCACCTGACAGGTAGTACTAGATGTACATACCTCTGTAGAAATAAAGATGTCAGCACCCTATAAATACTGCAGGTGCAGAATAGATGCCCAGTAATTCGGATAGCGCGCTCTGCTAATGCGTCTCTCTCAAGTGTCATAATATAGTTAGGTAGGAGTTTGAACCATGCAAATGCTCAGTGTGTGTGGGTGAGCAGGGTTGTTGTGTGTGCAAGTCTGTGTGAGGGAAATGTCCCTTTTGGCAACTGGGAAAACACTCTACAGGATGCACATTCCCTGTTCTAAACACTGATGATTTCAGCACCCTATAAGTACAGCAGGAGAAGGGTAACCTCCCAGTAATGCGAATAGCTCGCTCCGCTAATGCATTTGTCTCAAGTGTCATAACATAGCTAAGTAGGGGTTTGAATCCTGCAAATACCCAATGTGTGTGGAGGGGGGTTAGTGTGTGTGTGAGGGAAATGTCCCTTTTGGCAACTGGGAAAACAGGATGCACATCCCCCTTTCTAAACACTGATGATGTCAGCACCCTATAAGTACAACAGGAGAAAGCAAACCTTCGAGTAATGCGAATAGCGCACTCTGCTAATGCATCCATCTCGAGTGTCATAATGTAGGTAGGGGTTTGAATTCTGCAAATGCCCAGTGTGTGTGCAAGTCTGTATGAAAGAATTGTCCCTTTTAGCAACTAGGACAACACACTAAAGGATGCACATTCCCCTTTCTAAACACTGATGATGTCAGCACTCTATAAGTACAGTAGGAGAAAGGACACCTCCCAGTAATACGAATAGCGCACTCTGCTAATGTGTCTGTCTTGAGTGTCATAACATAGTTAGGGATGGGTTTGAATCTTGCAAATGCCCAGTGTGTGTGGAGGGGGGTTAGTGTGTGTGCAAGTCTGTATGAAAAAAAATGCCCCTTTTGGCAACTAGGAGAACACACTACAGGATGCACATTCCCCTTTCTAAACACTGATGTTGTCAACACCCTATAAGTACAGCAGGAGAAGGTAAACCTCCGAATAACGCGCTCTGCTAATGTGCCTCTCTCAAGTCTCATAGCATAGCTAGGTAGGGGTTTGAATCCTGAAAATGGCAAGTGTGTGGATGAGGTGAGTGTGTGTGCTGGCAAGTCTGTATGAAAGATATGTGCATTTTGGCAATTAGGAGAACACACTACATGATGAACATTACCCTTTCCAAACACTGATGATGTCAGCACCCTATAAGTACAGCTGGAGAAGGAAAGCCTCCCAGTAATCCAAATAGCGCACTCTGCTAATGTGTCTCTTTCAAGTGTCATAACATAGTTAGGTAGGGTTTTGAATCCTGCAAATGGCAAGTGTGTGTGTTTGGATAAGGGGAGTTTGTGTGTGTGCAATTCTGTATGAAAGAGATGTGTTTTTTGGCAATCAGGAGAATACACTACATGATGCACATTACCCTTTCCAAACACTGATGATGTCAGCACCCTATAAGTACAGCCGGAGAAGAGAAACTTCCTAGTAATCCAAATCATGCGCTTCGCTAATGTGTCTCTCTCACATGTCGTGGCATAGTTAGGTAGGGGGTATGAATCCTGAAAATGGCAAGTGTGTGTGGGGGGGGGGTAGTAGGGTGTGTGTAATTGCAAGTGTGAGAGAACAGTTCCTTTTGGCAATTACTACAATACACCAGATGCTGCATATTCCCCCAGTAAACACAGGTGGTGTCACCACACTATCCGTACAGCCAAACAGGGCTAATTGCCCAGTAATGCCAATAGTGCGCTCCGCTACTGGGTCTATTACCACTGTCAGAGCACAGATAGGTATGTTTTGGAAACCCACAACTGCCACGTGTGGTTGTGTCACACAAAATGACCATGCGTGGGTTGTTGTTCATAACAATGCATGACATTGCTTAAACCAGCAATGGCAATGCACACATGATGTATGTGTGTGACACATGCACATATATACCTGTGACCTTCAGTAGTTACCATGTCTGACACGTGCCTCAAGTGGATAAATGGTATTTGCAATGCATAACATTATGACTGTGTCTTACTGTGCAGGGGCCGCATGCGGTATGTGTATAGTTGTATATGGTATCATCTTAACAGCGGGGGATACACATCTGGTCTGGGCCATATAGTCTACATGTAGTCGATGAACAGGTGCTGCATGTTCCCACCTGTTGTGGGAGTGGTAACATGTTGTTCCACTGCAATTCAGTGACTACATGCTGGGAACCTTTCAGCTAGTGTGTTGTAGCTACAGTAATGCTCACACACAATGTTCGGCTGGATGCAGTCCAGCCATATAAAGACATATCTAGAGACTGTCATATTCCCAGTGTTGTTAGGGAGGACAGGTGGGTTTCCGGTGTATGGGAGGTTGTGTGTGCCAGGCTATGAACCAGAAGGCAGTCCAACACACTGTTAGCTGCTCATGGATAGGCCCTGATGCTTTGCGCTGTGCCAACAACCTGGAGGTGTGTGTATCTGTGGTGCCTTGAGATACCACCCCCCTGTTCATGTGTGTTACATGTGTAGGTGACGACAGGCATGGTATGCGGTATAACCTGGCAGTGATGGGTTGCACCTGTGAGCCGTGAATCAGGAATCTGTTACTGCACAGATATTGCAGTTTACCATGCTGAGGACAGTGTCCAGTGCATGCATCTTGCGGTGTACACGGCTGGTGTTGTGTAGCATTACTGTTAGTGTCCTATCCCGTGTGATACCCGCGGAAGTGGCTATGTAATCTGTGTCCTGCAGCAAAAGGCACTATGTGTGTATCAAGGGGCTTCACCAATATACAATGGCCCATGGGTGTCACGTGCAAGCTGCCCCTTGCAAATCATTGTGGCTTCCCTAGCATGTAAGCACACGCTGGCAGCCATTGGATACCCTATGAATGACATTGGAGATTGAGCAGAACGTAGACATAGAACACCCTTCCTACATATTGTGGTAGCATACCTGGTGAGGGTATGATGGCAACCAAGATCAGGCTCATACTGGCCCATGCCACATGCTGAGAGAGCCCTTCTATGTTCCCTATCATGTAGTCCAGGGAGGTATGTCTCAGGTCATCCATAATGGCATGGACAATGACTGAGTCATATGTGTCCATGCCTCTGACTGACCTGTATGCATGTGTTTTGTGGTGGACCATAGTGCCCCACGGGCATATCACTGTGACCTTCACCATGTACAGCCTGTTGAGTGGGACCCCACTGCAGCGGCCAAGAGAGGTACCTGACACATCTGTAGCAGGTGTGTTGTGTAGCCCTACAGGCTGTGAGTGTGTAGCACATGGGATGTGTGTGCCATGTGTGGCATGTGCTGTGTTCCGACTTAACGTATGCCTGTGTGCCAGCTGCGGAGGTGTGTGATGCTCAGGCAGGATGCTATTCTGAGGCTCCAAGTATGCCCCAGTGTGTTCGGATTGCTGTCAGTGCAGGTCTATGTCAGACTGGTATTGTAGTCACTGTAGTATGTCACGCCACCTGACAGGGTATGGCAGTACTGGGTTCAGAGTGCTCAGTCCCCAGATTGGCTATGTGGTGGCATCTCACACATGTGTTGTATGTTCCTGGCCAGGGGAGAGGGTTGACTGCATACATGTGGCAGCTGTGACATTGCCACATGACTCACATAAACCACAACTGGACCACAGAGGTGATTCACAGGTTACCTTTGCACATGCTACCATAGTAGTGTGATTGCCATGGTGATTACCAACACATAGGGCCAATGGGGAACAACATACTGAAGGTGAGTATGTGTGGGTGTACTGCTACTGATTTCATAGCACTGGCATATATGACTGCACACGTGGGTAAATGCCAGGTAAGTCATATGCAATATGTCACAGGCAACGTACATGCGAACAGGACAGACAGTGACGTTCTGTCAGGTGGAAAATTGACATACGTATAGTACGCTATGCAGATGTCACTAGGAATCCACAGAAGCTCTGTAAATCTGCATTGCAGTTGGAATAAGTGTTCCAGGGAACCTCATGCAAACATGCATGCAAACAAAGCTACAGTAAGCAGGGCTGGAAGTAGTCCATTGTACAACAAAGAAGGGTAACACTTCCAGTAGGTAACAGTGCAAATATGCAGGCACTATCAACATGTACCCATAGATGCACAGCTCAGATGTCCATGGTAGAACTGATATTAATATTTAATTTAATTTAAATTAAATTGGTACTGCACACATATCAACATGCGCAAACATCCACATTGTATAGTCATTGTAGGCAACATGCCACCATTCGTGTACATGTCCATCATTGCGTATCACTACTTGCATTAGCTTCTCCCCTGTGCTACCTATGTATGTGGCTATCTGTTGACATCCTTACCACCGGTATGCAATAATGTGCAGCTGTTATACTATGGTACTTGCTATGGGTGTAGATAACAATTCAGGACAGTCATACAGTTACTGCATCAGGCATGCTGGGATATAGACACAATCATATCAGCACACTGTACTGTTACCAACATGATACTAGTAATACACTTCTATGTAGTCACCCTGTGCATCAGCAACATGTTTACCTGTTCCTGCACTGATGTTGGAGATTGCAGGAGGTGGCACAGTTTCATCATATGCACAGGGTGTGAATTAGGTATGCCTGAGTCTGCCACTGATACCACCAATTGACATGTATGTGTATGTGTGTTGGTGAGTGACAGCAGTACAGGGTGGGGCACTGTTGGTGCAGTGTGTGCGTGTATGTGGTAGCCCTAGGTGTTAACATTTCGCATGTGTGTATGCATGCACACAGTTCCACCTCATGGCTGCCATATACTGGAGTTTGTGGACAGCCACAGACTGCACCTGGCAGGTCATACAGATCAGTGTCTGTGGGCATGGACACGATACCTGTGCCTGGCAGGGGTGCTATGGACCGTATCCGGTACTAAGCCAGACTGGGTACTGTCATCAGAAGCGGGAATTTGTTGACTGGACACAGGTCCCTGTTGGGACTGTCCAGAGCCACGTGCACGTGGTCTCCTGGGGCGGTCTGATGACAGCACAGACCCAGCATTGTTGGGGCTGCTGCTGGCACTATGGGGGCATCCGTGGGCCTGTTGTCATCCGTGCTGACTGCCAGCTGCTGCTGTTGCTGGCATACGGCCACGTCGGCACCGCAACTGTCCACCATTGCCCTGGCTCATGGACATGTGGTTGTGGAACTGCTGTAATATGTCCCCACAACGTCTGTCTATGACATCGGTGAAATTACGGATAGCATCCGCGATGTCACGCATACTGTCAGTCATGGATGTGCAACATGGTCTCAACTCCCTCAGACCCTGTCTGGTGTACCTTTCCATACGTGACTGTGCCTGCATGACAGCCTGAAAAATAGCTGAGGTTGACAGACCTCTTTGGGCACGTCTGCCAGAAGCAGTACGCCCACGGATGCTCCCACAAGAACCCATGGGCAACTGTCTGTGTGGTACCATCTCAGGACCCTGCCCATGGCTGCTGTGTGGGGAAGCATGTGCCACAGATACCACATTACCCTGGTCAATGCCCGCTGTATCCTGTCCATCACCTAGGGACATTGGTGACATAGGATGTACTGGCAGGATGACTGTGCGCAATGATGGGGTTGACAGCTGTGTACTGTCAATTGGCTGACCAATGACGGACCCTGACACACCTTCCTGGGCCATTACACAGATATCATCATTATCAGTACCTGTGGCACCAGATTCAGGTTCCCTGCTGCAGGACACCAGAGCAGCACCAGAACCTGTGGGAGGAAGACAGGAAACACAGTTTACAATGTCTACACAATGTTACCAGTGATGCACACATGCACACATGCACACGTGGACACATGCACACATGCAAAAATGCACACGTGGACACAGGCACACATGCACACATGCACACATGCACATGTGCACACGAGGACACACGCACACATGCACACATGCACACCCCTCAGTATACACACAGAGCACTACTGAGTTACACTATTATTACTAGCACTATCAGGACTATTATAGGTATTGTTAAAACACACTCACCAGCATGGATGGGCTGCCTTGCTGTAACACCAGAGGGACCTGCAGAAATGAGGGGATTAATGTCAGTGGGCACAACTGTGCCATTGATACTGTATATGATACAGTTCAGTAGTACACCAGTTGCCTTTCACATGTCAGCTGCTGATATTGGCAATATCACACCTGCACAATTACATACTATGTTGACAGCTACATACCAAGGACACACCTTACACATGCATAAACTAACAGTGTACAGAACAGTCAAGTGTACATATGGCATATTACCTGCACGCTCCATGTCATGTTGCTGTGTGGATCCAGCCTCCATCATAATGCAGGTATGTTGCTGTTGATGTTCCTGGGCTGGAGCCACAACACTTAGGAGTAGCCCCTCCAGTCTGGTGAGGGGGATGTGGCCACCCCACCTCCTGTGGCGACCTTTTGCCTGTGGATATCCGGACGCTGATGGACATTTCTGATTAAATCACTGCAGTGATGTCGTACCTGCTCATATGTCCTATTATGCGTGCCAATGTCATTTACCCTATGGACAAGGTCTTGCCACAGTGCAGCCCTCTCCTGCTGATTCTGGCTGGTGCGGGAAAAGAGTATTGCATAATCCCACATCAGGCTCTGGTGTATCTCCTCATCCTCAGCTGCTGAGTATCTCTTCATCTTCTGCAGCAGAGTAGGCAGGATTTTGCTGACGAGCCATGTCCCTGAAAGAGAACACAAACAGGATATCAGCAAACTATGTCAGCAAAATATGGCACACATACTATACATTATACTCAACTGTAGTGATATACTACTACTCCCATATGTAGCACGTGTGTGTTTCTTGGTGGATACACATGTACATGGCTAGATATCAGTGCTCAGCCAACACCTGTGCAACAATACCTGCCACATTCCATACAACATAGTACCAAGCCCCATCGGTCAGCACACTGAGACAGGTCCAATGCACCACCTCACTCTGGGGGTTCATAACAAGGTACTGTATGTGGAACGTCATCCACTAGTGTGATCTGGACACAAAATAATCGGCCTGGATATACATATCGAACCACCACCACCAGCACAGTAGACTACTTTGATATACATGTGAATAGACAGATTTTCACTTGTTAGGACTGACATGGTATCCATGCAGCCCACTGGGCCAGTGGAAGCCACAACCCACAATGCTGACCCCTTTGCAAATGCTTCCCATGGACATCCCAAAGAATGCATGGAACATGCACACACAATTCTAGCCCAGACCCTATGCACAAAGTTTAAGCATCCTGTCTGGTGGACCCCAGCCAAAGACAAATTGTATAATGATAGAAGGAGGCTACTGCAGGACAGAGCAGATTCACATAAAGGGAAGGCATCTGTGGTCGGCACTAGTAATAAGCTAAGTTCTCTCATAACAACATCCAAGGCCAACTCTGAGAGGGAAATGGCCAAGGACACTATAGATAACCACAAAGCCTTCTTCAGTATTGTTAGACACATGGACCAAAAGCCTCAGATATGCTCTGAGTTAATACACACCTACTTAACATTCACTGAACCCACAGATATTGGCAACAATCTGGCAGACAGGTTCAGTGCAAATATCCCCCCTCCCTCTCCCCCAAACTTAGAAATACTTATCACAGCTGAATGTAACCTCCCTATCATCTCAGATGTCCAGGTGAGGGCCGCCCTCAGCAAAGCAGAACACACAGCATCAATGTGACCTGATGGTTTCCCTGGATGTGTGCTACGTGAACTCCAAGAGGAGATACAACCGCATATAAAACTGATATTTAACCTTGGCCTTACTATGGGATATGTACCTGAACACTGGCATATAGCAACAGTGGTCCCACTCCACAAAGGAGGCACCTCTACTGACCCTGGGAACTACCGCCCCATAAGCTTAACCAGCCTGGTCTGCAAAGCTATGGAAAGATTCATTATGGGACTCATATACAGTGATATTGGGTACCTGCAGACACTTGATCCCACCCAGTTTGCCTTTGTGAAGGGCTGATCCTGCCTTTTGAACCTGGTTGACCTTTTCAAAACAGTCACTACAGCCATTGATGAAGGCAAAGCAGTCCATACAGCCTACCTGGACTTGCCTTAGGCCTTCAATACAGTAGTCCACTCAGGCATCATAGACAAGCTCATCAGCTTAAATGTTAATACATATGTCACATGATGGGTTGCAAACTGGTTGAACAACAGAATCCATAAAGTCAAAATTGCGGTAGTCATATCAGACTCAAAGCCAGTCACATGTGGTATCCCAAAGGGCTCTGTCCTAGGACCCCTCTTGTTTGGCATTTACTTCTCAGATGTGAAAGCAAACATGGGCGGGTTGTGGATGACAAAGTTCCCAGATTACTGCGAACTAAGCACCATAGTCATTACACCAGCTGACACACACATCCTACAGACAGGCCTCACTGAAACGGACAACTGGTGCCAGAATCATGGCCTAACACTGAATGACATGTAATGTATAGTCATCCCCTTTGGGTAAAACTATGTGCACACAACTTATCACATAGACATACATATAGATACAGACCAATAACACATATGGAGGATTCACAGTATGTAGACTATTAACTTGTTACTTTACATTACCTGTGTTTGTCGCAGCTGGTTGTGTTACCATTAGTATAGCTTCCTGCTGCTGCTAGCTCAGCTTGATACTGACACTGATGACAGCTTCAACTTAGTTTGTCTTACGTGTGGTTTTTGTTTGTGCTTTTATTTTCTTTTTTTCTTTCTTTTCTCTCTCTCTCTCTCTCTCTCTCTCTCTCTCTCTCTCTCTCTCTCTCTCTCCCTCTGCCTCCAGACGGTGCAATGAAAGTATTGCATGTGTGGAGTGGGAGTACAGGATGCTTTTGTAGGTATCTGCATAAGTCCATGTGATGGCCTCTGCACCAATTGTAAGCCAGCATTTGCTAATTGCATGCAGCCAGTTGTGTACTGATTGCAGTTCTCACTGTGATTTCAGGACAGTGCTATAAAAGGGTATGTGAGATAGGCATTGCCCTTTCAGATTGTAAGGGCGGGGACCATGCTGGTATGCTGCGGACACTGTTCTGTGAGTGTAAAGGTTAGTATCTCTTTCATGATTCAGGCTCTGTTGTAAATTCACATTTCTCCGTTCATCTCTCCTGTTTCCTGTACTTAGTGTGTATGTACACTGACACCTACAACTACATATGTATATATATATATATATATATATATATATATATATATATATATATATATATATATATATACACATATATTTATATATGTATAATACCTGACATTATTACCTACTAGCTACCAACTAGCATGGCTGTTTCTGTTCACACACTACTATTATAGAAATCCACTAGATTTGACAGTAAATATAGATGACATGCTTTGTGTACTACACATCCTATATTCCCTTTACATTCATTCCTACTATTACATGATATATTTATTGTAGCACAATGTTCTTATATAACAATCATGGCTTAGTGGTAAGTCATACAGACTACTGTTTCCAAGGTCCTGGTTTCGGGACTGACAGTGGGATTTTATTTTGCTTTTGAACTGACTACAGGACCTGTCAATCAGAGTGACTAAAGCACTTTTAAGCAGTTGTAACTGGGTTAGCGCTGGTTTGCGCGGAGCTCCCGCATGCGCACTGGCGTTCAGCTCCACGCACACCCGCTTACAACCGCTTAACAGTGCTTACTCTGGCACACACCCGCGTTATTTTCTTTGAAAGAAATGAAAATGGGGAGACAGGAAAGTTGTGAAAAAGGGGTCACAAAGAGGGTAAGACAGTAGGGAAACAAGCTTGGGTTTTGCAGGAGGGATGTAGGTAAGGCCCATAGCTGCCCATTTCTTCATCAGCAACAGCTATGCATATGTTTGTAATTTGGTGTGACATTTGAAACCTTCCACCCCTGAGAGAGGTGTCAGGACAACAATAATACTTGTTGTACAGCCAATTGTAATTGATAGTTTCCATGTCCAGCAGACATGTGTGCGGAATGGGCAGCTATGTATGGGGCGTAATTTTTTTGTGGGTACAGAGTGTCCTTTTTTTTTTTTCAGGTGAGAGTGGTATGTCAGGTAAAGGAAGTCGGTATAGCTGGGAAGGTAGGTTGGGTAGGTCAACAGACAAGACAAACAAGACGCATACAGGGGTGGTGTATGACACGTGTGGGGGGGGTTACACAATTGGCGGGGATGGGTGTTTGGATATCCAGAGCCCATGAGCCCACAGATGGCAACAATGGAACTGATATCCCCACCCATGGGCAGTTGCCACTGTTCCTTCACTGCCCAGGACGGGGCTGTGCTGGAGGCTTTGTAGGCTGGGCAACAGGCATGCCCCTAAGTTGTGCCACCTGTGCCTCAAGCTGGCGTAGGGGCCCAAGAACAGATTCCTGGATCTCCCTACGCATCACAGTCCGGACGCTACGGAGGGTGAGTGGTGGTTCTCCTCCGGCCACACTTGCAGAGGGGGGATGAGCCCCATCTCCTGCAGCGCTTCCACCCGCAGGTGGCACATGGCCACTGGAGGGGAGTCCAGACTGGGCACTACTGCCAGCGCACTCGCCAGCTGAGGTGGGAGAGGTGGGTCCGCTGGAACCCGCCTTCCCTGTCATCCTATGTTTTGCATTATGTCATGACAGTTTGGGTTAGTAACATACAATACCATTCGAAATTAGTTGTAACAGCATGCATTAGTATTCCCATTAACCAAACACCCAAATATTCACACCATTGAACAGCGAGCATAACACATGCATAATTTGAACAGCAATACACAGTCCAACAACATGCAGGGTTGATTGATGGCAACAGGCCATCAGGTTTGGATGTATGAACAGGGCAGATGCATCAACGTACATGCAAATATGTATGAACCAACAGGACAAATGTCCAGGGGTGTTAATTGTGATTGCACATACCAATTTCACGTGGAATGGATTATATGTGGTTATATGGTAGGGTGAAGAAAATATAATTAACACCTTCAAATACCAATACATATGCTGTACATTTCTAATAGCTGCAGATATATACACACTACAGTTCTACCTGCAGTTTCCTATGTGATAACTACTTCAAGTTGGTGATAGGAATGTTACTGCTACATCAATATACATTTTCATTTTTATTCATACACATTCATATCTGGCTCTGTTCAGCTACATCATCCTGCTACATTTGCTTTATATAGCTATAGACATATGTGGATGTTTGGTATTTCAGACAATCATACTATCTGCATATTGCAGACTGAGAGCAACATATCCAGCTTTTGGGATACACATTCCAGCTGCAGCAACATTTTGATCACATTTCGCAGTTTGGTTCTGCTTGTCACATTCATTTCATTCTGTACTGACTGCAGTATACTTTATTCAGGGGTTATTACTACTTTATTGGTGGATTCATAACTCTTTTTCACACTCTCTCACTTGTTTTAATTTTACAATTCAGGATGGTACTTACTTCTAGGCTTTATTGACATGTTTTACCTGTAGTTATTACAATCCTTTCCAATAGTCTCACTTCCGTCATGTTTCAGTATTTCAACAGGGATATATTTCACACATGTGATTTGCTCATCTTCTGCAGCTGTACTTTTCAGCCTGCTGCAGGTTGTGTACTATTATATTACAGGTAGGCATCTTTATTTCAGACTTTATTTCAGACATTTTCATTTTTCTGTTTGGATTACAGACTGCAACACACTTTTGTAATCAGGCAATACTTGCAAACACTCTTACACTGTTACTTGCACATTTTATTACTTAGTGACTACACTGCACTCTTTTGCAAACTGTCATACTTTTATATTTCTTTACAGTTACAGGGAGAGGATTACTGACCTGCCTGGTGGCGCAACCGCACCAGCCTATCGCCATAGGCTCTGTGGTTCGCAGAACGGACACCTGCAGCTGTAATATAAATAAAGTAATATTGGAATACACATCTCCATAATATCAGCTAGGTTAATTTCTTACATACATAATTAAATGTAACTTACTCAGTAGTGGGGCGTTGGGCATTTGCCGGGCCTCCTGGATCCAAAGGTTCAGTTGGTCCTGCTTACGTCTCTTCAGGTCCGCATGGTGGTGATGGACCTGCTCACCAGTCCTTGGAATCCCTGCGGCACTGGTGAGATCATGAGCCAACTGGTCCCACGCCTCAGCCCTATATGCTCCCCACAGGACCTGGCCCTGCATGAGTTGGGCCTCATGATTGTGGACAAGGAGCCAGACCATATATCTGGACTCCTCAACGCCCCACCTCTGTGCTCGGAAGCAACTACCCTCACCTACTCCTGACATTCTGGCTGCAAGTTAGTTCTACAATCGGTTATGCTGTGTATTCCCGCCTATGGGGCTTATATATGCCGTTTTTCCCTCACTTATCTGTGATTGGCCATTTTGGAATTGTATCAGCTTCACAAAACCTGCTTTGTCATGCTCCTCTTTCTATTCATTCCTATATATTTGTTATAACTGCATTTCTAAGTACAGCTGTCATGGCTTAGTGGTTTAGTACCTTGACTATGGTGCATGGTATCCTTGGTTCGAACCTGGCCACTGCTTTTTATATTTTATGACTGTCTAGACAGGCTAGGGGGTGTGTCTGTGTAAAGGCAGTTTTGTTACAGATTGCTCAACGTTGCCCATCAGTTAGCTTGTTGGCGTGGTGCGCAGCTCCGCGCAAACGGGTTACGCTGGTTTACACCTCATTTGGCTGTCAGCATGCATATTATGCTCAGCTCAGCTAGAGGCACACAGTTTCAGCGTGTTAAACCATGGCTCACCTACGGGCACTCATTTTGCACCTGTTGAACCATTGCTCACCTACGGGCACTCATTTTGCACCTGTTAAACCACTGCTCACCTATGGGCAGATGCACTCAACTTGTTAAACTATAGCTCAGCTATGGGCACATCTGGCATTTATTATTTTGTTATCTCACATTTCTTCACAATAACATTCCTATTTCATTACATTTTACATAAAATATAATTTTATATGTGTACATATATGTCAGGGACTTGTTTCCTGCTTATTTCACTAAAAAAAAAATTGAGGCTGTGGGGGCTCAAACCATGGCTGCCTGCTCTTTAGCCGATGTCTCCACCACTATGCTATTGCATTCTAGCTTACTTTGCATAGTTAGTTCTTATATGCTTTTCCACTTACTCCTAACTGTGGCTGAGCTACGGGCACGCCCGCGCAAACAAGCGCACTCACGGGCAAACATCTTTACAGTTTAAAAAAAATATAACATGTTCATTTATATGATTTTATGTTCATAGTCTGTGGGGGCATGTGTTGTGTTGTGTTTATTCACATTTCCATGTACTCTGTCGTGGGGGTTTACTTTGGGCACTTTTACTCTTCTAGGGGCGTGTCCGCTTGCAGGGCTCGGCCTACGGACATGCCCCCTACTGTCTTCCACGGACTGTGTTAGCCTTAGGTGTGATTCAGTATGCCCTCATGCATATGCATGACATGCTGACGTCACACCGTTTAACTGCAGCCTCCGTGTAAGCCTTGTATCTCTTACACGGAGGCTTCGTGAATCCTGCCCATAGAAATTAATAATGGTCTGTTTCTACAAAGATCTTCTTTACCACAAACATCATCACTGATTTTGTCATATTCTTGTACTACTTAAAAACAGTTCTTTTTGTATCAAAACATGCTGTGAATCTGTAAATGCGCTTAACCCATGAGCAAGCAGTATATGGCATCTGGTTGCAACACAACTTTTTTTTTAGATCCTGGTATTTTAACACTGGAGTATGTAACTCATTTCTTAAATACATCAAAATTCTTATCTAGATCAGTTTTCCATTCCCTGACTGTATCTTGCACTGACAGATTTCTGGGAGGCATAACTATCTCAGACCTATTAGATGCAGTCTTTGCATGGTACTACATCATTCACTGAAATTTCACTGAAATTGCTATAATGCCTGCTTGATCTATGGCCTTGGTTTTCTTATAATTGCTTGGAATTTTTCCTGGGACAAAAATGAAGCCCTTTGATGTTAAAATGTAGAGTATAACCCCTGTATTTAGACTTGACACTCTTGTTTTACAGTTGCTTAGTCACTTTAGTCTCTTGTCATGCTCTTCTTGTGTCTGCATTTCCAGAACCGTTGTATAATTTACTGATAGCTAGTAGGAGTTTTCTGCTAGAACAAAGGTGTGTAGTAGGTGACTATTACAATAGAGTGTTTTTTAATGCTGGACATTTCTGAGGAGAGTGTAAGACATTTTGAGCTGTGAGTAAGTAAGATGGTTTGGGAGTATAAACCACCTTAGTTGCTTTAATGCCATGCAATGATGTGTTTGGTTGAAAATGTAGCTACTTTATAAGTAGCATGAAGTCAATTTAGATTTACATGTAGTGAAAATGTTTTAGGATAAGGGGAACGTAAAGTCCTCTTCGAAGAAAATAGGTTGATGCTAAGGTAGTCCTTGCAGTATTTGTCAGATATCATTTTGCCTTGTACGAGAAGCCAAATTTTGATGACTTTTATTAATGTCATGCAGCTAATAAAACTCATCAAAAACATGTCTCTTGTATAGGACCAAATAATGTTTGACAGACACTGCAGGGGCTATTCGTAGTTTGTGAATCAATACAAAATGAATCTTGCCTTTCTTTACCATTGTAACCCTACTATTCCTACTATTTGTCCTTTCTCATGCCTTTAATTGCTTCTTAATGATGTGTAGGCTTTCCATTCTCATTTGCTTTCTCTTTTGTTCCTGTTCTATTTTGCTTTTGATAGCTACATATGATTTTCTGAAAGCATGTATCAGTGGTAAAGCGAACAAAACGCTCTGCCAGTACGGCAATGCAGGGTCGAATCAACTAGTAATCCAAACACCAATGACCAGCATGTAGGTATATTTATTTTACATTTGTTAACCGGGAAATTCCGACTGGACCAGGTCCATTTTCAGCGGAGGCCCGGGGAGAAAAGCTCCAACATCAAGTTATACAAATACAGTACATCCAGCATAATACAGCATAATACACAAAACAGGTTACATCATGTATGCTGAGCATAGTAATATAACAAGAATTAATAAAAACACTCCAGGTAAAAGATATAGAACATGGGTAAAAAGACAATGTCAGTCATACTTTGGTAAGAAAAGAAAATATATCAAGTAAGATTCTACAGTTAAAAGTACCCTTTCAGATGACCAAGCCTACAGGGCATCAGAGCTCCAGCATGTGATCAGAGAGGAATTTGGGGAGTTAATAGTAGTATGGGTAGGGTTATGTGATACAAGGGCATAAGCATGTACCAAGGAGGTGCGATTTCAGGAAGTTTTTGAATATGGATGTGGAGGGGGCAGTGGACACAGATAGGGGAAGAGAGTTCCAATTTCTGGCAACGGTGTGGGAGTAGAGCACTTTCCCTGCATTATTATTAGCCTTGGTGATGGAGAGGAGATTTTTCACTGGATCTTAGGTATCGGTTTGTAGTATAGACAGTAAGTAGGTTGGATAATGAGGGGTTTTTTTCAGGATACTTGAGAATATTGTAGGCTGTGCCCAGCTGATAGTTAAGTAGCTGTGGTAGCTCAAGCCATTTTAGTTCTTTTAGTGCAGCACAGTGATGGGTTCTATAGGTTGAGTTAGTAGAAAACTTGGCTATTTTATTGTAGCATGATTCTAGTTTGTCTAGGTCACATTGTCTGATTTGGGTAAAGATTGGTGCTGCGTATAATAGAGTTGAAAAGAGGTGGCTTTGTGCAAGAGTGACTCTTGCTTTTTGTGAGAGAAAGGACTTATGCCTGTATAGGGAGCCTAGTTTTTTTGTGTACTAGTTTTATGGCATGTGAGATGTGAACATCAAAGTGGAGATTATTGTCTATTTCAATGCCTAGAAGTTTAGTGTGGTTAGAAGGGGAGATGGTGGTGCCATCCGTAGATGTTATGGTAAAGGAGAGGGTTTTTTTTTATCTATTAGGGGTAAATAGTAGCAGTTTTGTATTTTTGGGATTTAGAATTAGTTGGATCCCAGATATCCATTTTTCTACTGAGATAAAGGTATCTTGAGTGAGTGTACGTAGGGTGGTGGGAGATGAGGCGGAGCAGATCAGAGTTGAATCATCTGCATATTGTATGAGTGTGGCATGTTGTATAGAGCATTTGAGGTTATTTGTGAAAATAGATAACCATAGTGGGCCCAGTATAGAGCCCTGTGGGACTCCTATGGTGGTTGGAAGTTGTGTAGACAGAGTTCCTTTCCACTGGACTGATTGTTGCCTGTCAGACAAGTAGCTTCTGAACCAGGCTATAGTAGAGGAGGTGAAGGATAATGATGTTAGTGAGTCTAGTAGAATGGAGTGGGAGACCATATCAAATGCTTTTGCGAGGTCTAGGAAAATGGCTGATACATTTTTGTTATCATTCCTGTGAAGGTTTATATAATTAGTGAATGATAGAATATAGAATATAGAATATAGAAGATAGTATATAAGGCAATAAATCTTATATATTTATAAATAAGTTTTATTTTTCAGACCGGTTTCAGCTCACCAGCCTTCTTCAGTGAATCATAAACACACAAATAGCAGCATACTACATACTTAAATAGTCTCCCCCAAAACGTTACATACATAGTCCAGCTCATAATAAAAGGGCAAGAAACCTACTAAATATAAAATAAATCCAAAATATATAGTATTATATACAGTTAATAACACACATACAAAACAACCTAATCAACCTAAATCAACTACATATAAATATATCTGGTGTGACTTTATAAATGATCATTAAGTCCAAGGGGAAACAATCCCCCAAATTAATAATCCAGTATTTCTCCTTTTTATTGAGTACAGTGTGCCAACCCTGTTGATTACTCTGATCCCCAATAACTCTATCAATAATCATAAAATGAAATTTAGCATCAACATGTTTAACAGTATGGCGATAAAGTGCATTGGTTTCCCATCTATTCCTTATGTCACTTCTATGTTCAGACATGCGTATCCTCAATGTTCTGGAGGTCTGGCCGACATGAAATGCCGAACATTTACACATAGCCAGATAAACAATCCAACTGGTACTACAGTTGCCAAAAAAATTAAAGCATAAACTCTACTAGTATTTTTACTAGTAAATTGTTTGAGTTTACTGACAAATTGGCAGGAACTGCAATGTCCGCATGGAAAGGTACCCAACAATTGGTCACCTAACACTGTCAGTTGTTTATGTACAGCACCACTACTCTCAATATGTTTGAAATGTGATACATGGGATCCCAAAGTTTTGCCCCTTCTAAAAGAAAACTGACACCTATTACCTAAACAAGCTCAAAGGTCATGATTAGCCAATAAAATGTTCCAATGTGTATCAATAACATTCCTAACAATATTACTATTACGCCCATATGTAGTCACAAATCTGACTGTGTCCCTGGTTTGAGTAGTAGCAGTATGTTGATACTCCAACAATGAATCCCTGTCCTGACCACTGGCCCAATTACTAGCCAATGAAATATCAATATTCCGATATCCCCTATTTCTAAACCTCTGACACAGGTCCAATTTAGACAACTAAAAATTCTCCACAGAAGAGCTAATTCTCTTAATGCGCAGAAACTGTGATTTAGGAATATTATAGATGGTGTGTTGGGGATGCAAGCTGGAGGCATGGAGTAAACTGTTATACTGGGGATATTTACAAAATGCTTTAGTACCTAGAGTATTATCCGCATTACGATATACAGTTACATCCAAAAAATTGATGACATCCTTATGAGTGGTGGCAGTGAACTCAATGCCCCACTTATTTTCATTAAGATATTGTAGAAACTCCTCCAGATATTCAGCATCAGCCCTCCTCACCATCCAACAATCATCCAGATATCTGCGCCATATATCTATTTCATCCAAATATAAATTGTGTGATGAACCATAAATGAGTTGCTCTTCCAAAAAGGCTGTGAATAGATCTGCATAAATAGGTGCAAACGATGCACCCATGTCCGTCCCTTGTAATTGCCAATTAACACTCACCCTGAAAATAAAAAAACATTTTTGGTTAGTACATGCTCTGCCATGCATAATAGTAATGTATTAAAACAAACCGGATATAAACTGATGTGTTCCAACCAAAAATGCAATGCTTGAAGACCCAATGAGGAATGTTCGTATAAAGGGCTTTCACATCAAGCATGCTCAACAACCATCCAGGTTCCAACTGTGTATCAGAGATAATTTTAAGAATTACTTACTTATTTATTTATTTTTTATTTTGCATTTGTTGAGCAGGATAATCCGACTGGATGCATGTCCATTTTCAGCGGAGGCCCGGAGAGAAAAGCTCCACGGGTAAGCAGATACAGCATTACATAATACCAGCATTACATATTACAGACTATTTACAGAGATTACATAAGTAAGCAAGTTAAACAAGTTCCACAGGTTACAGTTAATCCTGAGCACAAGTCAGGATTCAATTAAATTACACAGTAAACTGGTTAACAGATTTTTACACATTCTAGAGAGAGTTAGCCAGGCTTGATACATTGACATAGCCAGTTAAGTGACAAATGTTGTTTGAGTCCAGTTTTAAATTGACCAAAGGGGAAAGTAAGGTAATATCAGCTGGAAGAGAGTTCCAGGATCTAATTACAGAGTTTGCAAAGAGAGAATCACCAGCTGTGTTATTAATTTTGCTAGTCTGAATTAGTAGTTTGTTAGAGGATCTAAGCGGTCTAGGATTGTTATAGGGGGTGATAATATTTTTAAGTGCAGGAGTATTGTCCGGATTATAAAGGATTTTACAGGCCATAATCAGTTGGTTATACTGGATTAGGCTGGGTAGTTTAAGCCATCCAATGGCAAACCTGGCAATGTGGTTGTAGCAAATTGAGAGTTTGTTAAGGACAGTCTTGTTTAAATTCGAGAGTAGAGGGGATGCACACAGAAGGGTTGAAAGAAGGTGAGAGCGAGCTATGGCAATTTTAGCTGGAGGGGTTAGGAAGGCTTTTATTTTGTAAAGTGACCCTAGTTTTTTATTGATGGTTTTGATAGTTTGGTTAACATGTAGGTCAAATTTTAGATTATTGTCTATGATGACACCTAATAGTTTTGTAGATGGGTCAGGGGAGATTATTGTGCCATCATTTGATTTTATGGTAAATGTGAAAGCGGTAGACCTACGTGTTGGTGAAAATAACAGCATTTTAGTTTTTTTGGGATTTAGGATCAGACAATGTTCAGAAAGCCAGTTTTCTATTGTATTAAAGGTGGTCTGGGTAGCTGACCATAACTCTACTGGAGATATGGCTGAGCAAATCAGAGTAGAGTCATCAGCATATTGGATACAGCTGACTTTTGGGATGACAGTATAAAGGTCGTTAATGAAGATGGAGAACAGCAAGGGCCCTAGTATAGAGCCTTGTGGTACTCCAAGGGTGTTAGGTAGAAGGTTAGAGAGTTGTTCTGCCAGAGGACAGCCTGCTGTCGACCATTCAGGTAGGATTGAAACCATTGGAGGGCTCCAGTATCTAGACAAAATGTTTGCAGGGTGTGGATTAAAAGTTGGTGATCAACCATATCGAATGCCTTGGAAAGATCCAAAAAGAGGGCTGAGGATATATAATTATTGTTGTGATTATGGTTTATGGTGTTGGTAAAGGCTAGGAGGGCTGAAGTAGTGCTGTGATGAGGACGGAAGCCATGCTGAGTGTCTGCCATAAGGCAATTCTGGATTAGGTGGTACATGAGTTGTCTATGAATATATTTTTCTATAATCTTTGCAAGTGGAGAGAGTATAGCTATTGGCCTATAATAGGAGAATTCAGTAGAGCTGCCTCCTTTGTGAAGTGGGATTACATAGGATATTTTCCAGATGGTGGGAATTTTAGCTTCTACTATGGTTCGATTAATTAGTATTGAGACGGGGTAAGCAATAGTATCAGCTGATTTTTGTAGGTACTCGGCAGGGAGTTGATCAGCAGAAAGTGTAGTGGGTTTTAATTTTTTGATCAAGGTACGGATAAGTGAAGTGGCGACTGGTTGGAAGCTGAATGCGAGTAGGTTTCTAGGGGTGCTACTTTCAGGACCAGGGGATCTAGGAGGTAGTTGGCTAGCTAGGGCATGAATTGTCTCAGTAAAGAATTGGTTAAAACTATCAGAAACATCTTCAGGGGTTTTATCAATAGTAGCAGCAGGGATTGGGGTTGAAGTTTGTCCAGGATGTAGTAGATTATTTAAACCTGCCCAAAACTTCTGAGGGTTATTTTGATTTACTGTCTGTAAATTACAGTAGTATTGCTTTTTGTGGTGTAAAATTGATTTTTTGGTTTCGTTCCTGGATTGCCTGTATTTAATGTGAACTTGAGGGTCTTTAGAAGAACGCCATAAAGCCCATGCTCTGTTTCTAAGGGTAATTTTGAGTTTAGACTCTATAGAAAGCCATGGTGCAGTTTTTGCCTTGGTTCTCTTTGAACGAACAGGTGCATGCAAATCAAGGATCTCAAGAAATTTGTTGTTAAAGTATGCTACTGCTTCCTCTAAGGGGAGGTGTTTTAGAATAGACCAATTAGATGAGTTTAGTTCTTGTTGGAATTTGGCAGGGTCAAAGTTTTTATTGTTTTTAACCTTTCTGAGTAAGGGTTGTTGGGAATTAATGGTTTTGTGTTTAATTACATATGTGAGAAGGTGATCGCTTAAGCCATTAAGGAGGGTACCAGAGGTGTACAGTTGGGGGTGACTATTTATGAGTACCCAGTCAAGTATACTTTCTTTTTGGTTGGGTTTACCTATCCTGGTAGGGGTGGATATGATTTGTGTAAATGCATGCAGGTTAATATGGGTGGTTGGGGATTCTGAGGAACAGGTGCCCCAGTCTATGTTAAAGTCTCCAAGTAGTAGGGTTTCTTGGGGGTAGTGACATGATAGCCAGTGCAGGATATCTTCAAATGTAGATATATTGTTACCTGGGAGAATGTACATTCAGATGATATTAATGCATTTATTTTTATTAAGTTGCAATTTGGTGGCAAGAGTCTCTGAGTTATTAATCTGAGGTGGTTGTATTACATCTATGGTGACATTCAACTCAGATTTATAGAGTACAGCTACCCCATCCCCCTTCGTCGAAGCACGATCCAGCCTGTGTATGTTGTACCCAGGTGGTAACACTTCATTGTCTTTAGTGTTAGGTTTTCTCCAGGTTTCAGATAAACAGAGAATCTCAGGGGAGTGGATATCCAGAAGTGCATGCAGTTCATGTACCTTATTATTAATGCTTCTTATATTGAGATGACAGACTAGGAGAGAGTTAGTTGGCGTATTAATTGTAGGTTTGTAGCTTAGATTGCAAGTAGAGGGGGTTTGTGTATCTGAAGTGAGTGGGCCAGGGTTGGGGTGAATATCACCACCAAGTATTAGTTTGAGTCTATACTTGGTGATGAACTTCAGGAATTTGTTTATTAGTTTGTGGTAGTGTTTGGATCTAGAGCTAATGTGCCTGGGGTTGAGATGTTGATAGACTGAACAAGATGTTGGACAAGATTTGGTACTGTAAGTATCGTTGAAGGTGGAAGGATTTACAGCTGGGGTGATAGTATGGCCTTTTGGGACCTGAAATCCCATAAGAAACTGGTTTTCATACAAGGTAAGGAGGTATGGTGCGAGCAAGAGGGGTAGTAAAGAGAAGTATATCATTATCTGTGATTCAGCTAGTGAGTTAAGGAACTGTTTTACCTGGTGATGCAACACCAGAAGATAGAGTGGTGAGGTATAGGTACTGGAAGGGGGATGGGAGAATGCCAGATGAAAGCTAATAGGTGCTATTAAAATGTAGGTAGTAGAATGGGGGTGGGTGGAATTATCCCAGATGAAAGCAGATAGGATCTAGAAAGTGGGGGAGTGGCTATAGTACTATAAATTTAGAGGTACTGGGGGTGGGAGGAAATTGGGAGCAGGGAGGGGAGTGAAGAGAGCCCAAGCGTAGCAAGGGCGAACGTAGCGGAGCTATTGCAGTTTACAAGGTTTCCTAAGGTGTCCTAAAGCTATAAGGTAAGTATTACAGCTCTTAATGTAAGAGTCAATTTACTTCAGTTACAGGGGATGGAGGCAACCACTCAAGTAGAAACAAAAAGCCCTATGGCTGACCAATATGGTGACCTGCTTAATTACAAAGCACTGTAAGTGAAAGCTTAACAAATGCTTTTTGTGTGTGCAACCTACTCTGTTTAAATGTTGAGAGAAACTGATTGCAGTCCTGTAGACACTGTTTTGTAGGGAACTGTAGAGTTCAACTAGGAAAAGAGAAAAGCAGAGATTCTAGGGTAAGCATGAAGGCAACAACAGGCAGTTATTATATAATAATGCATTCAGAAAGGTTTGGTGTAGTATCTTGTATTCTGTCCCTGACTACAGAAAGCAAAGGTTTAAGATATTTTGTCAAAAATGCGACAAAGGTTCTGTCAAAGAGCTGATCCCTGACACAATTGGTCTACCTGGAGGTTGGGTGAGAGATTTATGAATCTTAGGCAAAAGGTACAAAATTTGTTTTTGTGGGTCCACCACCATAAGATGATTCCTGACTGTGTCAGTAATGATGCCTTCTTCAACTGCCTGGCTTAAGAAGGTATAAATCACCTTTTTGAAAATAAGTGTGGGGTCCAGGGGCATAGACATGTAATGTTTAGGGTTGGACAACTGTCCCTTACCCTCATTCAGATAATAATCTATGTTCTACATATGGGCGTAATAGTAATATTGTTAGGAATGTTACTGACACAAATTGCAACATTTTTTTGGCTAATCATGAACTTCAAGCTTGTTTAGGTAATATGTGTCAGTTTTCTTTTAGAAGGGGCAAAACTTTGGGATCCCATTTATCACATTTCAAATATATTGAGAGTGGTGGTGCTGTACATAAACAACTGATGGTGTTAGGTGACAGATTGTTGGGTACCTTTCCATGCGGACATTACAGTTCCTGCCAATTTGTCAGTAAACTCAATTTACTAGTAAAAATACTAGTAGGATTTATGCTTTAAAATTTTTTGGTAACTGTAGTACCAGTTGGATTGTTTATCTGGCTATGTCTAAATGTTCGGCATTTTAAGTTGGCCAAACCTACAGAACATTGAGCATACGCATGTCTGAACATAGAAGTGACATAAGGAATAGATGGGAAACTAATTTATCACCATACTGTTAAACATGTTGATGCTGAATTTCATTTTATGGTTATTGATAGAATTATTGGGGATCAGAGTAATCGACAGGGTTGGCACACTATACTCAATAAAAAGGAGAAATACTGGATTATTAATTTGGGGGGATTGTTTCCCCCTGGACTTAATGATCATTTATAAAGTCACATCAGATATATTTATATGTAGTTTTTATTTTATTTAGGTTTATTAGGTTGTTTTGCATGGGTGTTGTTAACTGTATGTAATACTATGTGTTTTGGATTTATTTTATATTTAGTAGGTTTCTTGCCCTTTTATTATGGGCTGGACTATGTATGTCACTTTTGGGGAGAGACTATTTAAGTATGTAGTGTGCTGCTATTTGTGTGTTTATGATTCACTGAATAAGGCTGGTGAGCCGAAACCGGTCTGAAGAATAAAACTTATTTATAAATATATAAGATTTATTGCCTTATATACCTACATGCTGGTCATTTGTGTTTGGATCAGTGGTAAAGTGTCAAATTTTATCTGTATATGTTGTTCTTCTGGAAAGCTTCTTAAACTTAAGTATATATCAGCATAGCCACATAAAATATCATGTGATTTTGCAGAGTATCTGAACAGTATAAATGAGTATCAATATGACTTATGTGATTATTTTGAACACACTCCATTTTTCCTTTCAGACCCTTTCCATTTTCTTTCACAATCCATGTGATCCACACTACTAGGAGAATGAACTTTGATGGTAACTATTTGAAAAAGAAGACTGATTTTTTTTGTACTGATATGTCATATTTTTTAGTTTAGAAAATGACTGTACAATCAGAAATAGGGCATGCCTGTTACAAGAAGACAGTCAAGGGCAATGTCTGTAAAGACTGGAGTGCCACAGTGTTCAGTGCTGGGAAAATTCCTTTTTGTATGTGCATGTTAATTTTGTCAAGGAGCATAGTAAAGAAGGCCATGCTCTATGCTGATCATATGAGTGTTGACGCAGGTTTTTGCAATGGGTCCAAATTCCCCCTAAATCCAAAAAGACATGCTATAGGTAAATTGGCCTCCAACTTGCCTGTAGGCATATATTACGTATAACTGAGTGTGTGTGTGTGTGTGTGTGTGTGTGTCTTGCAACAAATGCTGTTTTTCTGTGTTGCACCTACTGAGTGCTGGGATTAGCTATGGCTCTGTCCTTGGCCCTGGTTTGCAAAAAGCAAGCATCATAGTATGAATGTCTGCCCCTAGTGGCCTAATGGATAGGGCATTGGCCTCCTCAACAAGGGATTGTGGGTTCAAGTCCCATCTAGGGTGATACAATCTTATCAGGCCCTGGTAGCCTAATGGATAAGGCATTGGTCTCCTAAGCCAGGGATTGTGGGTTCTAGTCCCATCTGGGGTGATATAATCTTGGGTTGGAAGGGTGGCCTAATGGTTAAGGTATTTGCCTTACAAACACAAGGTACAGGGTTTGAATCTCATAGTGGATAATTGGCTAGGCTTAAAATGGCTTGCAAGGGCAGTTAGCCTAGTACTAATCTATGAATGACTGATTAAGTTATTGGTGACAAAACATTCTACATAGAAGCCGTGAGCAAGTAGAATTATGAGCAGATATATGGCAGCTGGGATTTAATGTAATACATATTAGCTTATCCATTATAGAGGGAAGAACATCCTAAAAAACTTACAGCCTTGATGCAGTGGTCCTAGTACAATAAAGGAAAAACTGATCTGGGTTAATAGTTACTCAAACTGCATAATGCCATGCAACGTGAAATCTGCAGTGGAACCCTAATAAGATGACTGGATGTATGGCACAAAAAGTGAACTTCTGGATGCTGAGATCATCCTTTCAATGTACAGGGCACTTGTAAGTGAAATAACTGCTTCAGCACAACATACAGTTTTGGAAGTTATGTACATTTAAGGGAAATTAGGTCACTAAAAAGCATGCACTGCAGAGTTACCTAATGTTGAATGGTATGTAAAGATTTGGGCATGAGCAGAAATTGTACATATTAGAAGACAGAAGAGTAGGTGGGTATAATTTGAACATATCATCTTGTATGAAAAGCAGTGGCAGGGGCAGAATTGAAGGGGTTTGATGGTAGAGAAAGCTGTCAAGTATGGCAGTGCTTACTGGAATTTCAAATGTACGGTGTGAGAAAATAATTCTTCACTGAAAAGGTAGCAGAGCCCTGAAATGTCTTCCTGTGGCAGTGGTACATTATAGACAATCAGATATCTCAATCCTGAAACAAAACAAGGAAAGCTTGGGGCATGGGTGTAAGGACAGCTGTATGGGATTCAGCTTCAGCAAGTGGAAAGACTTAACAAAGCACTGAATATCTTCACTCACATCAGTGTATTTTCATATGTTAGTAAATATATTTCTCATCTGCATCTTGTAGAAGCAGATGACCTGAGCTGCAGCTTAACTTGGGTTACTCTGTTGCCATGAAGTCCATCGCTCTGGTTTCAGAGGCTTTCTGTTAAACCTTGACTACATACACCAAAGAAAGATGCGGCTTGTGCAAATCTTTGGTGACTCTACCCTCATACATCTTTCCTTATGCTGATTTTTATTTTATGTAACTAAAAAAAGGCATCTCATCATTTATTTTATATTTGGCTTTAACATTAAACAAAACAGAAAACATCACATTTACCCTTTTTAACATGCTGGATTAGTTTAAATATTTATTTAATGCTCTGGAAATTAGGTGAGTTGGTATACATGACCTTCTGGTACAACTCTGAATTAGACAATGAGCTGATGAAGCAAATCCAATGGTGTGCATTCAGGAAGATATACAGTTCCAACAACCAGCACAACAAGCTTCAAGTAATACTTACGCAATGCATGACCTAAGAGAATTTCATAATTCACGTTGTCCCTACCACCATCACCATAAATGCTAGTTACTGATAATTTAACAAGTATAGCTTCAAAGCCTGCATCACGATTGTTATAAGGATCTCTCAGGATTGATCAGTATTACCTGTAAGGCATATATTGTTTTGCATACTTTCTCTCTATGTGTTTATACGGGTCTATTTTATAAGATAGATGGTTGAAAACATCGAACAACATATGGTTGACACCATATGATCGATGTCTTCAAACGTCGACCTTATAAAAAGACAATAAGAAAAAAGTACCCTAATGGGTTTAAGCAGGAGGGTAAGCCCCCCTGCACCCCCCACCGCATTGATACTTAAATATACCAACTCTGAGACTACACTACATTGCAGTAAACTGAAATCTCCCCTTACGGAGATTTCTGTTTACATGCTCGAGATTCGGAGCTTTCACTATTCTTATGTCGACAATGTCAGATTCAACATTGTCGGCATTTGAGAATATAATACAGACCCGTTTATACTGTAAGTCTTATACATCATTTTAAATTACGTTCAGTATGGTCATTGGAATATTTATATTTTAAAGGGAAATAATTAGCAGAGTTTCCTCCTAATAGTTCACTGGAGTCTGTGTGTCTGGTATTGATTTAAAATTGCTGCACAGCCCTTACTGCTGTTTTTAGTTTATATTGCTATTAACAAAAATAGACAAGCTAACCTGCTCTAGCTAGATCCTATCCACAATAAGGAGGCTGAAGGCACCAGCCAAGTTTACTGTTGCTTTAAACCGTGTAAGCGGATACACAACCAGAAAGGCCTTTTTGTTTTTTCAGCTCACTGAAACAGTGAAACAGATTATGTACAAGAAAAAAACACAGTGCTTTGGTAGTACAGAATAATAAGCCAGTGCTTTTATTTTATCAGAAGAAGCTGAATTCCCCTTCCATATCACATTTATGTAATAGCAGTATCATGTTTTTCAGAGAGAAATATGTTTGGATGCCTCATTTGCTTATTAATTTTATACATTTCTGGAAGGACATTTTTATAGTGCTCACAGAAATCATCTGAATTCCAGGATTAGTTCCTTTTAGTGCTACTGTAAATATAGGCAAAATTAATGGAGAAAGATAGTCACTCCACTCTAGCCACACACATTATGAAAAAGAAGCTAACAAAAACAGGAAGTCTTCACTCAGCCATTTGGAAGTACAACAGGATGTATGTTTTGTGATGCAGCTTCATTAATTGGTAGACTACTAAACAGGTAAAGGGCAGTTCCTGGAAAACAACTACAGCAGTTCCATAAATGGTAATGACAGACAAGCTAAAGTTGGGGGGAATAACATTCTTTTATCTTTCTCAACCATAATCTAGCATATTGAGTTGACTGATGTATTCACTTTTAAGTCTTTTTTCCCCCCATTTTGTGATTGCTCTTAGCCAATGCTGCTCTTTCCCCTTGCTAATATTTCCATTTGCACTGATTTCTGCTGTCATATTTCTACAACTTGGGATTTCTCCAGTTGTCACACCATTATGAGATGTGCTGTACAGATATAAAACCTACTGAAAACAATGTTTCATCTCTTCCGTAACTGAAAAGAAAATGTCCATTACACTCTGTTCAGTAATTATCAGTAGTCAACAAACTTTGCAAAATAACACATTCATATCTGTCTACTCCATTTGAATAATTGCTCTGCTCTGAGATCCTCCAAAGCTTCTTCCTCAGTCATGATTTGCAAACCCAGTAACCCTGCATAGGATAATCATTTCTTATTCTCTACTCCATGATCTCATTCTGTTCATCACTGTTCAAAACTTGTGACTATAACTGACCGTGGGAACATCTGTTTGGTAAAATGAGAGTTTCATGTTAATGTTAAACTATAAACAAACAAACAAAAAAAAAACATAATATGAGTGACAATTAAAACAAGCTTTGCAATGGAGAGGTATGGC